>NC_044984.1:82280052-82532496 GCF_008728515.1 Papio anubis
AAAACCATACTATGCACACAGATGAAGAAAAAATACATTAAAAATCTTCTCTAATTACTATGTAGGTTTAATGCTATTCAAATTATATCCCAAGTGATTGTTTTTAGACATTCACAGAATGTTTCTAAAGTTTATCAAGAAGAGTCAATGGATTGAAAGATGCAAAAAAAAAAAAGTTTTTTAAAGAAATGAGGAAGATTTTCTGTGACTGATATTTAAAATAATTAAAACTGCAAGAGCTCCAAGAAGATTATTTGCAAGAATTGACAAACAGATAATCAGAATGGCATAAATTATACAGAAATAGATTTTCACAATGATATTAGAAAACGATGAGAGTGGTATTATCAATCTGTAGGTGGACAGGCAGATAGAAAGAGAGAAAAGATGATTCAATAAATAACATTGGCAAAAAATGGTTACCTCCGCCGGGCGTGGTGGCTCACGCCTGCAATCCCAGCACTTTGGGAGGCCGAGGAGGGAAGATCATGAGGTCAGGAGATCGAGACCATCCTGGCTAACACGGTGAAACCCCGTGTGTACTAAAAATACAAAAAATGAGCCGGGCACGGTGGCAGGCGCCTGTAGTCCCAGCTACTCGGAAGGCTGAGTCAGGAGAATGACGTAAACCCGGGAGGCGGAGCTTGCAGTGAGCCGAGATTGCGTCACTGCGCTCCAGCCTGGGGCACAGAGCGAGACGCCGTCTCAAAAAAAAAAAAAAAAAAACAAACAAACAAACAAAAAAAAATGGTTACCTCTTTGATAAACGAAAAATATGCTCACCTAACATCATACCAAAAAGTCAATTCCAAGTTAATAAAAATATTAACTAAAAATTAAATCATTAAAACAGAAAATATTTGCTAAGTATTTGTCAGTTCACAAGGTAGAAAAATACCTTTTGTTAATTAAGGCCCTTAATCTTTTCATTTTAGAAATTGATAAGTCTGGAAAAAGCAGTGTCCCTTATTCAGCAACCATTATTCATATTGTACAACCTTCTGTGACATTGATAAGCCAAGTTATACAGGAAAAATTCTACATGTTTGATATGTATAGTAGAAAAAAAAAAAAAGCCAAAAGTATAATGACCTATTTTTAAGGGTTTTAACAACTTGATAGAGAAAACATACCGCAATAATTAGCTAGCTAATTACTATATACATTCAACCTGAAATCAATGAAAACAAAAAAATAGAAAACATAGTATCTTGCATTAAATAAGAAAATAGCTACAAATTTAAAACACAGGCTAACAAAATTATCTGCCAAGCACAGTGAACTTCAGAACAAATTGGGAGACGATATAACTTTCTAGACTTTGGGGAAAATTTATCAAGAAGTAAATGATGCACCTCTGAAAGGTACTAGCTTCATTTACTTAGACTGGTAAGAATTGTGGGCATGAACCAGGACAGGAAGAGTAAACAAGATCCTCATGGGGACTCAGTTTCATGCTATAGAACAGCACAGTGCCGTTCTGGAAGTCAGTGCACTTGGAAAGAGAAACAAGAAATAAAAATAGTGAGACAGAAAAGACCAAATAACCATTGTTTTCAGTAGATACGACTCTATATTTAGAAAACATAAGAAAATCAACCAAAAAAAGTGATGTGAAACAATAAGAAAAAAGATGATCAGGAAACAGATTGAAAAAAAAAAAAAACAAAATATAAAAGCAACAGCTTTTCAATAGATAACCCACAGCAAGTTAGAAAATTTAATGGTTAAATAAATCTCATTTTCAATAGGAATAACAGAAGATAAAACACTCAGGAAAAAGTTTAACAATAATTGTGTTGGGTGGTATAAAGAAAACTTTAAAACTATACTGAGACATATTAAAAAGGCTTGAAAGATAAACGGAAACATAACTTGTGGAAACCAAAATTTCACATTGTAAATATGTTTATTCTCGAAATTCACCTATTAAATCGATACAGCTTGAAACAAAATAATTTAAAGTAAAATGTTAACTTTGACCTGGTAAAATAAACATGCAGAAATGGGCAAGAAAATTAAGAAAAGAAAAATGAGGATAAGAGCCCTACAGAATATTAAAATGTCATTGAGTTACACAAATCAGAGCAGCTTGGTACAAGTGAAACGATATCCTCATGGCTCTCAAACAGCACATAAGAATCACCTAGTATGTATGTTAACTCTTAAATTTCCCTGTGGATCAAACATCTCAAAATTCTGATTTTCTAGGTCTGTGCTGTAGCATGAAAATATGCATTGTAACAGGATTCCCAGATGATTAAAACACATATAAAGTACAAGGATCCTTCCCATAACTAATCCACCAGTTTAACTGAGGACCTCTATTTGCACTATAAAACATACCATATGATGTCCCCAGCATACTAAAAACAGTCAATGGGCTACACTGGTGCACTCAATGAATTTGTTTCCATGGTTGAATTCTTTGTTTTCTTTCTCAGAACTAAAACTGAAAAAACTAAGAACTATTTATGCCCATTTACACCAAAAAATTACCTAATTTAATTAAATATTCTGCAAACCCATGAAATGTGCATTCAAAAAGGTTTCTATTAAAACTAAATTAAATGTTTTAGAAAAAAAACAAAGTAAATTGATTTTTAAAAATTCGTTTAAACTGTTGTGGATGAGAAATCTATAGCACACTAAGACACAGATTTTAAAAAAATCAGAGACTACTCACAAAATCTTTCTTTAAGATCTTGCCCATATTAAAGATAGGAACATCTTTATTGCAAGATTGCTAACACAAAATTAACAATAGATGTATCGTCAAAAAACATGCCTGAAATCTAATTGAAGAGATTGGCAAATGAATGTGTGGTTACATGTTTTACATTAAAACATTAGGGGCATTCTGTATTTTTGTACGTCTCCAAACAGTTTTCTGTTTATTAACAGACCAAATACTATTACCAATCATGCTGGCTAAGGGGACATCTTCTTGAATGCAAGAATCACAATTTGAGAAACATTATAATAGACAAATAAATGAAACAGAATAGAATGTTCAGAAATCAGTCAATTAAACAGGAAATTTGAAAATATATATTTTAAATAGAGAAAGCATAGACAAATCAATGAACAATATTTAAAATATCAAGTCACTTTAAAAACTGTTATAAAGCTGGATCCTGTTCTTACTCTTATAAAATATTTTAAAAGACAATTATAATATAATGTAATAATTCAGGTCATAAAGCGACAAAAAATAATATCTTTTAAATAAATGATATTTATAATATAATTAAAATGAGGGTGATCTTTTAAGTGTTATATTATATGTAAGCCATAAAAGAAAAGATTTACATATTGACTATATATATATTTTAATTTTACAATGAAAAAAAGTCAATGACAATACAGCTAAAAAATAACAAGCCAGGAAAAGTATTCTCAATATATATGACAGAATAAAACTTAATTTTTTACTATAAAAATGCTCTTATAAATTAATAAAACACTGCATTTAAAAATGAACAAAGCCAGTAGTTTATGACCAGCTTGGGCAACATAGTGAGACCCTATCAAAAAAATGGATGAAGGACATTACAAATAGTTTACAGAAAAAATAAAATTAAAATAAGCAATAAACATGTGAAGCATACTCAATCACAGTCATAACTAAACAAATGCACATTAAAACAAAAATGAGTTGCAGTGTTTCACTGGTTAGACTGGTAAGATTAAAATGATTACTAATGTCCAGTATCCACGGGAATTTGGGGAACTATAAATTTCTGCAACATTTTTGGAGATTAATTTGGATGTATACATTAAATGTAATACGCAGGTGTACTCTGACCTCTCAATTCCATTTAAAAAATTTGTCCTATAGATATAATATCACAAGTTCCCAAATAGTTATACCACTAATAATCTTTTTCTGACTTAAATTGGCTAAATTTGCAACTGAAAGTCCTGGCGAATAAAATTTCTATTACATAAATATAGCTAAATCACTAAGAAAACCACTCAAATTTCAATCTTAAAAATTAAGTTCTCTACAGGAACAAATAGTTCCTCCGTAGACCATAAATTTCTTCACTACAGGTTATGCACAGTGAGAATGAGAATCACATCCATCTGTTCACAGTTGTATCTCCATTGCCTGTGTCAATGCTGGCAGGTACAAAACGTTCAATTAATAGTTATTAAATTGAACTGAGAAAAAGAAACATTCTAATAATATAAGAAAATTTTCTGATGTAGTCAAAGTACACATACCCTTTGACCAAGCAATTTGATTTTTCAGTGATTTTTCCTATAGAAACAGTCACAAAGGTATGATATAATGTCCACAAAAATATCATTTGCAATACCGTATTTGGCAAAAGCCTTATAACAACAACAAGCAGGTTCTGTAAGACACACTTCTAGGTTCAAAAGGACATCCTTGTACACTGTTGATGCAATTGAAAATTGGTACAGCCATTATGGAACACAATATGGAGGCTCTTCAAAAAAACGGAAAATTGAACTATCTCATGACCCAGCAATGCCAACCTTTGGGTATGCATCCAAAAGAAATGAAATCCGCATCTCAAAAAGATGTCTGCATTTCCATGTTCACTGCAGCATTATTCACAATGGCCAGATATGGAAACAACCTAAGTGTCCCTTAGTGAATAAACAAAGAAAATATACTACATATACCCAAAGGAATATTATTCAGCATTTAAAAATAGGGAAATCCTGACATTTTCCACAACATGAAAACCTAGAGGGCATTACACAAAGTGAAGTAAGTCAGACACAAAAAGACAAATACTGCATGATCTCCCTTATACTTGGAATATAAAAAAATCAAACTCACAGAAACAGAATAGAAAGGTATTTACTAAGGGCTAGGCAGTGGGATATGGGGAATGTTTGTCAAAGAATACAAATTTTCAAGATTAAGTTCTAGAGATCTAATGTGCAGCATGATGATTAGCTAATGGTAATGTACTATACACTTAAATTTTACTAAGAGACTAGATCTTAATGGTTCTCCCCAGGGAAAAGAAAAGTAAAGTAAATTATTTTAGGTGATGGATAGGTTAATTAACTTGATTGCGGGAATCATTTCATAATGATTACATATAACATCACATTGTGTACCTTAAATATATACAAAGTTTATTTGTTGATCATGCCTCAGTAAAGCTGGCTTGGGGGAAAGAGGCTGAGGAGTTTTTACAGAATGCATCTTGAAATGGAGCTGCAGGGATTTCAATGTGTCTAGGTAGTCTGGCAAAAAATTGTGGCAAGTTCCTGCAGTAATCGAATTACAAAAACAAATCAAGGATTCTACTGAGAGGATCTTTAAGGGACCAGAGAGTCATAAGTATAGACCAATTTCGAAGTTGTAGGGGTATAAAAGGAAAGGCCATTATGATACTGTTAAAGAAAAAAAAATATTAAATGATACTTGTTAAAGCACAGTAAGATAAACTTTATTCAGGACCATCATGATAGGTACAGGGACCACTACAGCAGGGGCTCACAGTGGGAAAATTGGGCTTAACTACCAATACAGCATGGGCAAGTGGGAAGCTACAGCCAGGGAATAGTGTGGGTGTCGGTGGATAGAAAATGATTAAGAGGAAGCATCAGGAGTAAGGGGATTTCTGGCTCAACTGACCAATTTGATTCTTGGTGAAAACATGCCAGGGTGATCAGACATCACCTGGTAGATGGTGGAGGATGATGAATTTGATCAGATATAGAGAATGGGAGGTTCTTGCTAGCTGACTTAGCAGGGTTATTTGTTAAAACTGGATTTTATAAGGAAGTGTGAAACCACCTTTGCAAAAACTAACAATGAAAAAATTATGACAGTGAAAGAGATCTGATCTAACCAACCCTTTGCCTTCCATACTGCCCTCAGTCATTCCTGGGCTTCAGCCAAGCTAACTTTGGGAGAAATTTAGTGTATAGTTTAAATGATAACAGCTCTTCTCCAGAACTAAACCACCTTTGTAAAACTAATGAAAGGCCACCAGGTTAGGACAACGACAGGAGCCTGAATTCTCCTGAAGTATAGATATAAATGATTAGCAGCTATTATTCCAGATATCACAAGACTTGCAACTTCTCCAATTACTCCTGCAGATAACATCATTATTGTAGAACATAAGATTGGCCTTTTGAGATGTCTTTCTCCACCTGAATTTGCCAACTAGTCCTGTGGCTTCACCCAGGTGTAGACTCAGCATGCATGAAGACCATTTTCCACACTCCTATAGCTATACCCCCCGACACATAACCAATCAGCAGCACCCATTCCCTAGGCAGTCTCTTTTCCACAAATTATCTTTGAAGAGCGCTAGCCTCCAAATTTTCAGGGAGGCTAGTTTGGGTAATAACAAAATTCTAATCTCCTGTTTAGCCATCTCCATGTGTTTGAAAAACTCTTTCTTTTCTTTATTGTAATAACCTTGTCATGGAAAACTGGCTCTATCTAAGCAGCAATCAAGAAGAACTCATCTGATGGTTACAAGTGCACACATGGGCCTTTGGGCAGAATCCTGATCAAGGCTGGCCAAGCAAAGAATCTTTGCCAATACATAACAAAAACCATCAAAGAGATGTACTCCTGCTGATATAGTTTGGCTGTGTCCCCACCCAAATCTCATCTTGAATTCCCACGTGTTGTGGGAGGGACCTAGTGGGAGGTGGTTGAAACATGGGCGCAAGCCATTCCTGTGCTGTTCTCAGATGGTGAATAAGTCTCATGAGATCTGATCATTTTAAAAAGAGGAGATTCCCTGCACAAGCTCTATCTCTCTTTGGCTGCTGCCATCCATGTAAGACATGACTTGCTCCTCCTTGCCTTCTGCCATGATTGTGAGGCTTCCCCAGTCATGTGGAACTCTAAGTCCAGTTAAAATTCTTTCTTTTGTAAATTGCCCAGTCTCAGGTATGTCTTTATCAGCAGCATGAAAACTCACTGATACACCTGCCCTACTCTCATTTCATGGCGGAAGCAAGTTGTTTGCAATCATAAATGAACAACAACAAAAAAAGTTTTTTAAAAGAAGAAAAATCTGCTTTATGTTGAGGCCCAAACATCACAGTTTTAGTATGCTGAGGAAAACATAATTTTAAGGGCTTAGAGAGAGGTATTCGCTTTCCTTCTGCCCAAAGTATAAAAGAATGTTGATACTTTGAGAGCTCCAGAGAGATCAGAGCTGCTGGGACCCCACAGGGGAGAGAGTAGGGTTCATTGTGAGAAAATGGTGCAATAGTAATACCTAAGGCAAGTGATTTTGACAGATAACACCAAAGGGCTATTAAAGCTCAGGAAAGAAGCAGGTGATGGATGTCACATAGTATCCTATAAAACTTATACCCAGACCTATGGGTCTGGGTAAACAAGAAAATCTCCCTACAGTGCAGTTGAGAGAAAAAAATAAGTAACACATGGCTAGGAAGATATGCAATATGATCCTACATCGAGAAGTCAAGTTGTGTATATCTCTGATAATTTATAAATAGAAAATGCATAGAGAATGCAAATGTAGACAAATGTGGGCAATATTAAGAGTAGTCAGCACTAGGTGGCTGAATTATGTGCAATTTTAATTTTCTTTCTATAATTTTCCACTTTGGAGTTTTCCTATGATTATGAAGAAATCATTATAGGTTATGATCTTCATAATTATAATAGATTATGAAATAGCATATTATAATATGTAATGCATTATAATAGAAAGCATCAAAAATATTAAGACAATTTTTGAGTCTATTCTTATTTGGTAGATAAAAATCACAAAAGACTTGATGCATTATCCAGATCCATTGGAAAGACATCCAAGAAGAATAGCTTTTGATATTCCAACGTTACTGAATTTTTCTATTTGAATTAACACTTTCATGTATAAGGTCCATGGTAACGTCTAGCATTTGGCTTCAAGTCATAGATTAAGAGTTCATAAAGTCTTTCTTGCTCTTGTTGTTGGAGTGCATATTTACCTACTAATTAAACTTATTATTTTCAAAAGGAAAAGCCTGTTTATTCTTTCAAGATAAAATTTTAAAGGTTTCATTTTAATCATATTATTACATAAATTATATAAATAACTACTTCCCTAAATGAATTTTATCTTTCATTTACCAACCAGATGCAATGGCAAAAAATTAAAAAATAAAAATTCTAGGCTATATAAAAATATTGCTAACATAACATTTATTCTCCTTTTAAATAGCAATGCAGGCACACTGCAGAGGAAATATTTCCATATGGCATGCATAAACACCCTGGTTATTGATCCCTTAAGAGTTTCTGTGTTGTGATATGTTTGAAGACTGGGAGAATATTTCTATAGCATTCCCCACATTATTACATTTTTCCTATTACTATAATTTTTTCATTTTTAAATTTTAGATCATAGGAGGTTTTTAGTACTACTTTTTGTATCATACAATATTCTTAACCACTATCACAACTATTGAATATCTTAGGTTAGTGGATGCTATTTACTTTTAAAACTAGAAAACTGATTTTTAAGAAGAACGAGAGATACGTTTGTATTTATGCAAGTATGTATGTGTGTGTATATACATACATACATATATATGAATGCATGTAAGCACATATACATCTATAGATGTACATACACATAGGAGATCATGGGGGTTATGTTTCAAAAATAAAATAAATTATAGCAGAATGAATATCGTGTATAGAGAGAAGTGACTGGGACAAAATGGGATTTGCAAGGAGAGAATATATGTGGATTTTAGGAAAAACAGTTCAGGTTGTTTTTTCATTCCCCACTTTCCCTTTATTTCTGGATACAATTCTGTTAGCATACTATTTCTTGTTATGTTTTTCAGAAGCTTAATCTCTGGAGATACTAGTAAGATTTTCTGTAAAAAAAACTTTTATGGTTAAGACATCAGAGGGACAGCTACATATTGTATTGCTTTCTGTGAGTCACAGAATACCTTAGACTATTAAAGGATCTGATAAGTCCTATTGAATTTTTTCCAAACCTTTATTACATTGAAAATCTTTCAAAGGTATTAATAATCTTCAACAGCATCTATAGAAACACATTATCCAATCTGTCTTTCATACTCACTCTTACCATTTAAACAATTCCTAAGTGTTATAATTTTTAATATTACAATTTTTCTGTTTTGCTCTCATTCCTTTTTAAAAAAATTATTTACATCTTTTTCCTATATTTATTTTTCTGCCACTTGCTCTTGTGCCTTTCTTGAACTATTTTACTCATTTATTTATTCATTTAGGTATATTTAAATCATTGTTTATTAAATTCCTTTAACATGTTTCTTATTTCCTTTCATTCCTTTCTTTGTTGAAGATTATCTTTTTTAAAACTTGGAGCATTTTCGTGGACCCTTCCTTCTGTTTTCATTATTTTTTCCCTTTCTTCATTTTGCAATGGGTGTTTATCTGCCCTCCAACCATCACACAGAGTTGGCTGTATGCACTGTGTGCTACCTTAGTTCGGGTTGGTTTCATTGTCACAGCACTTTCACGTAAATGGCCTTGCATTTCTCTCTCATACTGCAAGCTCTGAGAGGTAGGAACCATGTCTGTCCTTTTTAATGTTCCATGCTCAGACTCTATCATAATGCATAGAATATTTACAGAATATTTAGCTGTTCAATGAAAAAAAATGAATGACTGATAATGTTTAACTGTTGAAAGAATAAATGAATGACTGAATAATGCTAACATGAGTATATTCTCTAAAGATGTTGAACATGTTTAAACAGTTTATCATAAGTATTTCATTGTGAATACAGTTGCTGATGTAAATGTTTTTATTGTTGAGTAGTTTGGTATTTTCCATGATTTAATAGTAATTTGCTTATGAAGACCACTGATTTCATAGAGACAGGTAAAAGCACTCATTTGTTTGGGTTTAACAAATTTTTTACAAATATTAATCTGGGTCAATCATTTATTGAGAAGTAACTTTGTATTGATTGACTTACCTAAATAGGACAATGAAAACATTTAAATATGGTTTTGTATAAAGCAGAAATTTTTTGCTTGTTAATACAGACACACACAAAAAATCCCAAAGATAAATGTAAAACCATTTAAATTTGAATAAGAAATGCATGATTATTAACTACATTATGTGCTTAGTTTGTTTAAAAGAACAAATTAAATATGATATAAGGAACAAAAAAACCTATTCACTAAAAGAAGATTATATCTGATTGCAGGGCAGCAAACTAAAAATTTTAAAACACAGAAGAACAATATCATTTTTTAAATCCTCAAGAAATGGATCACTTCATTCTAAAATATATTAAATATTTATTATGGCCTGATAGGTTGATTCATTTGAGTAATCAATAATTAATCACTCTGAAAGCTTCAGATCCTTTATAAATATCAAAGACTTTTAGTAATTGCTTTACAAATCCTGAGTAGCATAGAGTTTACAGACTTTATATATCAAGGGAAATGAATAGAAGTTAAGAAGACGGGTACTTCAAAATGAATAAACTAAATCCCAAATGTTCATATTTTGAAATATTTGCTCTTATAAAAGAGATCAGGGTGATGAGAGAAAAGTAAAAATAATACAATTCTAGACATAGAGAGAGCATATGTATGAGTAATAATGCCAACAGAGCAAGTCCACTGCCAATTCCCTTTTTGAAAATATTAAATACACATCCAAGACAATTAACCTGGATATATGAGGAAAGAATAACTTACATAAATAAATGTCACAGATTATCACTTCAGCATTTGTACTAACCCTATTTCCCAACTATATAAGAAATATTACTGTTAAACATATTGAGTTTCAATTCCTTTATATGCTCATCCTTTAATTATAATAGCCATAATTTTGAAAACAATAACTGATATCTATTTCACATTTATCAAGTATGCAATCTGCTGCAAGAACTTTACATCTATACAATCTCATTTAATTTTCTTAATGTAGTTATTATTATAGTAAAATCCTATGACAATGTAATAACTGACGTATAAAAATTTCAACTGCACAATAAATGAAGTCATGTTATTGTAAGTGTAATTAAAGGACTAGGTTGAGCCTGCACAAGATTTCATGTGAGGGGGTTGTGTCATGGAAGATGTAGTCATTCTGGTCCCAACTATAGCTCAGTGTTACCTGGTAACAGTTGTCAGCTCTAGCTGAAATATCTCCATGAGTCTGACAATCCTGCGTCCTGTAGTGGGCTTGGACTTCTAGGTCATAGGCAGCGGTTTCAGGAATCTTTCAGGGTCATTTTTGTAAAACAAATATGGGTTGACTGAGCTGAAAAAGTACTGGGGACTTGGGAACTTACTTTCCTTCTTCCTTCCCAAAACGAGCTAGCCTGCAACTCACCTGGCGTTTTACTCCCATCCAAATCTCCAACATGGCTACCCTCCACATGGGAGTGGCCATGATGAATGAGAGCTAAACAAAGAACTCAACACTACTTGCATTATCTGTATTTGTACTATCAACAGATATTAAAATAATATCAAATCTGTTTCAAGGTGAATGAAATTAGAACTTAAAGAAGTCAAGTAACTTAAATCACTCACCAAGTAACAACGAATTGAAAATGAATCCTAGCACTCCTCTTTGCAGGTAATAAAAATCAACACTAGTTAACTCAAGGAAACACAAAAAGAAGAAAAATGGTTTATTATAAAGATTCCGGTATCATCTCTTTACATTCAAGGTCATAAATTTAGTCAAGAATAAACTGGAACAACAGAATGGAGTACTACAGGGAACAAAGAAACACTTCCTTCTCAGACTTACATCTCGGCTTCTCTCTGCATGTCCATTCTGCTGTTGTTACAAATCAGATTTCTTTGCTTCCATTCCATACAGCAGAA
Organism: Papio anubis; assembly: GCF_008728515.1. NCBI lineage: Eukaryota > Metazoa > Chordata > Mammalia > Primates > Cercopithecidae > Papio > Papio anubis. The sequence goes on from NC_044984.1 coordinate 82,291,898, forward strand.
ATAGACATCCTCAGCTTCCAACTATTTTTCCCATTTAAATAATCAGATAGAATAAAACTGGAATCTTCAATAAAAATGTACTAAATATCTTTCAGGTTCCAAGTACTTTTCTGGCCACTGTAGACACACACACACACACACACACACACACACACACACACACACACACACAGAAAAGAAAAACAGGGAAAATAATATTCTTGCTCTATCTAAGGAAACTACAACTTAGTAGGAAATAAATGAATATAAGCAAATAATGTGTACACAACATGAAAAGTACTAAAATAAAGTGCCCTAAATGTTTCCTTTCTTCCATACTTTTTTCTACAACCAATATTCCTCAGAGCAGCCTCATAGCTATGGAATTTTCCTTTTTAAATCTTTCATAAATTTCTCATGTACCCAGAATAAAATCCAATTCATTACCACAGTTTACACTTTTAACAAGAAATAGTCTTGCTTATGTTTCCACTTTCCTTTCCTGCTGTTCTATCCCTTTCTCCTCCCATAAGCCAAGCAAATTCCTGCCACAGAAGGCCTTTGCCTTCAGAAATCCCTCTGCAAGGAAGGTGGCAAGCCTACATCTTGGCTGATCTCTACCTGTAGTTTGTATCATTTCAAATGTCACCTCTCAAAGAGGCTGTCCATAACCAACATATTAAAAAGCACTCCCTCTTTAGTTACTCTTTATTACCACGCACCGTTTTACTTTTGCATGCACTTAACATGAATGTATGTACTTGTTTACTATCTGTGACTCCCACAGAGAGTCATTTCTATGAGAGTAGAAATTTCATGTTTTCTTTACCGCGATGTGCCTAGAGTGTAGAATAGCTCCTGGCATATGGCAGACATTCTATACAATTTTTAATGGAATGAGTGAATGAATATACAGTGTATCAGACTGGCACAGGGGAGGGCCCTTGGGCAAACCCAGAGATTCATGGAAAACTTACTAGAAGAGAAATTCCTCTTAGTCTTTTATTCTTCACACTGAAAATCTCAGATTCTTCCAAAACTACCTTTCATGATTAGATTTCTAAATCTCACCAGTTTCACAATCCAAATGGCCATTCAACAAATTCTAGTTTTAAGTCTTTCTCTTAAAATGAAACTCAAAACTGAATACAATAATCCCAAAAGAGTTTGTCCAGCACAAAGACTAGAAACGTACTTTGGATGATCTGTTCCTTGGATTCCTATTAATCCAAACTGATTAGGCTCTTAGGCATTATACCATCAAAATATCATTGGTTCAAATAGAGATGATGGTGAACTAAAACTTACAGTCACATTTACTGATGTTAAGTCTCATTCTGTACCGTGACAATTTAGTTTTATACTAAAGTTCTGATGTTTACCTTTATCTCATTAAATTTTACCTCTTTTATCTCACTCTGGTATCCTAAATTATCAAGATCATTTCAAATCATCATTTTTGTCATCCATAATATTAGTTATTTCACCCAGTTCTTTGTCAGCCACAAACTTTAGCAGCAGTTACTGTCATGCATTAAATTATTGATTAAAATGTGGATAGTTCTTTATTATTAAAGAAATATTGAATTGCCTTATATTTCTTTCTTTATTGCTAAACCTACAATAAAGAAACTAGCATCCACCTTGAAATGTAACTTTGGTTTGACTGCTGTATCTGTTTTTCTACAATGATAATAAAAGATTTTGTCATATGCCTTGCATATCATCAGCTTCAAAATTTTTAATGAAGTTTTTTCTACTTTTTCCAAGATAGAGGTTTTCTAATGGATCAAAAAGATTAAAAAACAAGCAAAACTGAGGCATGTGTTTTAACATAAATGGTCATCTATTTTAACACTTGGAAAATGTATTTCTCATATGTAACTATTAAAAATATAATTTAACTATGTTTTGACCCATATAAATACTGGTTTTTAATTTTGCATGTTGACATTACAACTTTAGATGCTAATTTGAAATTATTCACACATTTTGCTGTGCCAACAAAGTAAAGATGAAATTATCTAAACGACAAGCAACAAATTTGAATTACCTTTTACTAGGAAATATGAAAATCTGAAATAAATGAATAATTTTTTGAGAAAATATAGCTTACCAAGACTGACAATAAAAGGTAGAAGGTCTAAAAAGAAAAGTTCCCCAACAAAAAATATTTTTTAAAACTATCAAAGAGATACTCTACCATCCATAAAAAGCATAAGTCCCAGATGACTTCACAAGAAAAATTACCATGGAATTTAATCTAATTGGGATAACAAGAAAAAGAGGAAAGCTTTCTAATATTTGTTCTGAGCTGTATCAGAAATCAATTTCCTTTATATATAAAAAGAGCAACCATTAGGAATAAATAATGGGAGAAATGACTGCAATTAAAATAATAGCAAAAATGATTAAATGCCTAGGAATAATCTTAAGAAAGTTACTACAGTAATAAATGCCCTCATATCTTATTAAGTTACAAGGACAAAGATTTATTCCTCATTTATATTTCATGTCCTTGGATACTTGCCTGCTTATATGTTCCACTATTTTTTTTTTTTCATTTTGAAACTCAAGTTGAAAGAGCATCACCTATCAAAGATATGTTCATCTCTTTGATGAAGAGGGAAAGGTTGGTGGTCCTTAAATTTCATTCAATGAGTAGCATATGTCCCAATTGTCATATGGTCAAAGCAAGTACTGAGGCCAAAACTGACATAAATGGAATGAGGAATTATAACCCTTCATATAGATAGCTACAGAATAATTGGTATAACAATAACAAAATCTACCCTCTGAATCTACTGTAGCTGAAAATAAACCTGATTTGAAAAGAAATATACAGTTGTATCTCACTTATGAATATTGATGCAAAATAATTAGAGAGATGATTGAAAGCCTACTACTTAAACCAAGTGGGGTTTGTTCCAGGTATTCAAAGATAATATTTAACAACAGAAAAACTGTTAATAAAATTCATCTTGTTAATACTTGTTAACTCTTTAATAAGAAAAAAAGCATGATAAACTCCATAAACACTGAAAAAGCATTTGACAAAGACTTAACACAATTTTTTTTTTTTTTTTTTTCAATATACGGTCTCACTCTCTGCCCAGGCTGGAGTGCAGTAGTGTAATCACGGCTGACTGCAGGCTTGACTTCATGGTCTCACGTGATCCTCCCACCTCAGGCTCCCAGGTAGCTAGTACTGCAAGTCTGTGCCACCATGACTAGTCAACTTTTGTAGTTTTAGTAGAGATGGGGTTTCACCATGTTGCCCAGCCTGGTCTTGAACTCCTGGCTCAAGTGATCTCCCTGCCTCAGCCTCCCAAAGTGCTGGGATTACAGACATGAGCCACCACACCCAGAAACACTTTTAATTTTTAAAAATCCTCCATAAAATAAGAACTGATAGATAGTTTCTTACAACAACATGCCACTGTTATACTGAATAGGAAAACACTGGAGGCATTTTAGCTGAAGACACTGATAGGGCAAACAGGTTTCCTGACAGCACTGTAACATAACATTTTACTAGAGGTACTAATGCACTGATATAAAAGAAGAATACTAAATATATTGAAACATTAAAATAGAAGAGATTAAACTATAATTACATGTGACTGAAATTTTTGTGTGCCTAGAAACCAAAGAAAATCAATTATACAAGATCTATAAGAATAAGATAATTTAGTTTGGTAACTGAGTTTTCAAGTAACATCAGAAAGCAATTGTCTCCAATATATGCAAAGAATAGCCATTAGGAAGCAAACCTACAAAGGAAGCAAAGATTGCAGTTATATTAGCAGAACAATGAAAAATATACCTAGGAATGAGTGTAACAAGAGATGAACAAAGCTTACGTGAGGAAAAGCTACTTGTCTGAGCTCTTAGTAAGATTTCAATAAATGATAATATTTTCCATATTTGTAATTTAAAAAACTAATTGTACAAAATGAGAGAGAAGCATTGCCTAAAACTAGTAAAACAAGAATTGAGTATTTAATAAGTTACTAAACCACAAAGGTGATTTATGAGAAAAGTAAAAATAATAACTATCAAAACATGGGAATAGAGAAGAATCCAGGTTGAAGTAGAAGAGTAAGATGGAGAAATACAGAGCAAATTTCCATCTTTTTTTAACTTTTATTTTAAGTTCAGGGGTACATGTGCAAGTTTGTTACATAGGTAAACATGTCACACGAGTTTGTTGTACATATTATTTCATAAGCCAGTTATTAAGCCTAGAACCAGTTTGTTATTTTTTTGATCCACTCCCTCCTCCCAACCTTCACCCTCCAATAGGCCCCAGAGTGTGTTTTTCCCCTCTATCTTTTCCAGAGAGAATTTTATAAGTTACTAGTAAAGTGGTATAAATATATTGTTTAGATTTTCATAGGTAGCCACCAGAAAAAAAAAAAAAAAAACAGAAGTGCAGTTTACCTCTGGGAAGTCCTAGCTAGAGCAGCGAGGGAAGAAAAAGAATTAAAAGGCATCCAAATAGGAACAGAAGTCAAACTATCTCTCTTTGCTGATGATATGATTCTATACCTAGAAAACCTAATGACTTTGCCAAAAGAATCCCGGGCTAATAAATGAATTCAGTAATGTTTCAGTATACAAAATCAATGTACAAAAATCAGTAACATTTCTGTACACCAATAAGGTTCAAATCAAGAATGCAATCTCATATACAATAGCCACAAAAGAAAATAAAATACATAAGAATACATCTAACTAAGGATGTGAAAGAGCTCTATGAGAAGAACTACAGAACACTGCTGAAAGAAATCAGATGACACAAACAAATGGAATAGCATTCTATGCTCATGGATTGAAAGAATCAGTATCATGAAAATGGCCATACTGCCCAAAGCAATCTACACACTAAAAGCTATTCTTGTTAAGCTTCACAGAACTACAGAAAACTATCCTAAAATGTGTATGAAACCAAAAAACAAAAAAGCTTGAATAGCCAAAGCAATCCTAAGCAAAAAGAACAAAGCTGGAGGCATCACATTACCCAATTTCAAAGTATACTGTAAGTCTGCAGTAACCAATATAGTACTGGTACAAAAGCAGACACATAGATGAGTGGAACAGAATAGAATACCCAGAATTTAAGCCACACACCTATAGCTATCTGATCTTCGACAAAGTCAACAACAAAAAAGCAATGGGGAAAGGACCGACTGACTATTCAATAAATGATGCTGGAATAGCTGGCTTGCCATATGTAGAACAATGAAACTGGATCCCTACTTTTCACCACATATAAAAATTAATCCATGAAGGATTAAAGATTTAAATGTAAGTCCTCAAATTATAAGAATACTGCAAGAAAACCTAGGAAGCACAATTCTGGAGATTGGCCTTGGTAGATAATTTATGATCAAGTCCTCAAAAGCAATTGCAGCAAAAACAAAAACTGACAAGAGGGACCTAATTAAACCAAAAAGCTTCTGTGCACCAAAACAAACTGTTGATAGAGTAAACAGATAACCTACAGAATGGGAGAAAATACTCACAAACTATGCATCTGACAAAGGTCTAATATCCATAATCTATAAGGAATGTAAACAAAATAACAAGCAAAAAACAAATAACCCCATTTAAAAGTGGGCAAGACATGCAAACGACGAGAAACATATTTTTAAAAGTTCCACATCACTAACCATCAAAGAAATGCAAATCAAAACCACAATGAGATACTGTCTCACACCAGTCAGAATGACTATTATTAAAATGTCAAAAAATAAGACATGCCGGTGAGGCTGCAGAGAAAAGGGAGTGCTTATACACTGTTGGTGGGAATGTAAATTAGTCCAAACACTTTGGAAAGCAGTTTGGAGATTTTTCAAAGAATTTGAAACAGAACTATAATTCAACCCAGCAGTCCCATTACTGGGTATATTTTCAAAAGAAAATAAGTCCTTCTACCAAAATGGTACAGGAAATCTTATGTTAAAAATAGCATTATTCACAATAGCAAGGGCATGAAATCAACCTAGGTGCCCATCAGCAGTATGTTGGGTGAAGAAAATGTGGTACATATATATCATCAAATAGTATGCAGCCATAAAAAATAACAAAACCATGTCCTTTGCAGCAACGTAGACATACATGGAGGCCATTGTTCTAAGCAAATTAACACAGAAACAGAAAATCAAATACAGCATGTTCTCACTTATAAGTGGGAGCTAAACATTGGATATTCATGAGGCTGGGTGTAGTGGCTCATGCCTGTAGTCCCAGTACTTTCAGAGGCCAAAGAGAGGCCCAGGAGTTCTAGACCAGCATGGGCAATATAATAACACAATGAGACCTCCTTTCTAAAAAAAAGGTACTCATGGACATAAAGATAGCAACCATAGCCACCAGGGACTACTAGAGAGGTAAGGGAAGGAGGAGGTCAGGGTTGGAAAACTACCTATTGGGAACTATGCTCAGTACCTGGGTGATGGGATAGATCATACCTCAAACTTCAGCATCATGCAATATAGCCTGTTAACTAACCTGCACATGTACCCTCTAAATCTAAAATAGAAGAATTAATATAAAAAATAAAAAAGCAAGAAAGAGTTTACTTCTGAGATATGGGTCTGGAAAGAGGGGAGGTAACCTCTTTTTTTTCTTAGCTGTACTATAATATTTAATTTTTTACTATATGCGTAATTTCCTTATTTAAAAAAACAATACTAATAAAACGATGGGAAATGAAATAAAAAAAGAAAAGATAAAATATGTATCCTGGAGAAAGTGAAAATTCATTGAGCCACTCACTTTTTTAGACATCCTTTGTAAATCGTAAGTCTTCATAGCCAAGGAAAAAATCAAAGAGAAATGAATCTATGAGCTACTGAAACTATGTGATGCACAAAAAGTTTGGGAAAATAAGAGTGACAGGGCCACTTAACATCTTGATATTCTTTATAGTTGGTATGGTTTGGCTGTGTGTCCCCACCCAAATCTCACCTTGAATTGTGATAATCCCTACATGTTGTGGGAGGGACATGGTGGGAGGAAATTGAACCATGGGGGTGGGTTTTTCCCCTGCTGTTCTCGTGATAGTGAATAAGTCTCATGAGATTTAATGGTTTTATAAAGGGGAGTTCCCCCACACGTGCCCTCTTGCCTACTGCCATGTAAGATATCCCTTTGCTCTTCCTTTATCCTCCAATGTGATTGTGAGGCCTCCCCAGCCATGTGGAACTGTGAGTCCATTAAATCTCTTTCCTTTATGAATTACCCAGTCTGGGTATGTCTTTATTAGCAGCATGAGAGCACACCACTGCAATGGTGTTCACAGGTCATAAGACTGAAGCTATGTAAGAAGCCCCATGTAAGAGCTCCCAGTGCTCTTGCTGACCTTTTTATGATGTGATCTCTTTCTACTTCTAACTTTGTAGTTCTTATTTCACTTTGAATTTCTACACACAGGAATTCAATCTTTGTGGCGACCATGAATTTGTAGGTCAGGTTGCAATCAGCTCAATTTATTTCTAACCTTAACGTACAAAACATTTATCTGGAATTTTATTTAAAAAGTAATTTTTATACTAGGTCTTATGATGTCCAGTTGTCTTATGAAGTTTAGAATTGTTGATTATGTTGCTCTACCTCCCTAAACTTTTCTTTCTGGTTTTGCATTTAAATGGAAAGAACCTACCCTCTGAAACTCGCAGAGCGGTAAATTTATTGAGTGTTTTGACAGGCATAAGCAATTTTTTTTAATTACAGTAATTTAATTGAAATTATTAGGAAATGCAAAATGAATAGGAATAGATAAAATTGGCAAGATTTTATTATTTCTAGTTAGTCAAAAGATATTTTAAATTAAATAAATCACAAAACTGATACACCACTAAATGCAATATGGCAACCCGGATTTGATACTGGCACAGAAAAAAAAATTAGGATGGGTGAAAAAATAGGTGAAATCCAAATAAGTCATAATTTTAGTTAATAATAATGTGCCAGTGTAAACTTCTTAGTCTTGAAAAATGTACCGTGTTTACATGAAATATTAACATCAGAGAAACTGGGTGAAAAGTGTTTAGAAGCTGCACTATCTTTGCCAATACCTGGAATCAGGGAAATGGGGGAAGGAACTAAGTGTAACTACATTTGCAAAGAAAATATTTAATACAAGGGCAAAATAATTAGCCTGTCAGATCCAATAGAAGCAAGAAACACAAAGCTTTTTGACTTGGCCCAACATTTACATCTGCCCCACTTAATGTATACAATAAAAACTTAGAAAGACAAAATCACTTATGTAGAAACATTTATTTTCCCAAAGACGATAAGGGTCATGAACCTTCAGGTCTTGCTCTCTATCATTGGCATTGCTGCTATATCATTGGTATTGGAAACACAGTAGGCATTCAGTTATTTGATGATAAAAATTAAAGTAATTTCTCATTGCTTTTGTCTTTATGTTCATGGTGTATTAAACTTCTAACACATCCCAATTACTCAGAGTCAACTGACTAAATGCAATTGGTTCTGATTTGTATGGTCAAACCATAGAGACAGAGTTAGTTATTATGTATTATAATTATCAGTGAATTTCCATCTAGATAGAGTGGTATTATCAGGGTTTTTAATGATAACAAAAAGTCAATCTGCAGGAAAATATCTCTAAAGTTTTTCAGTTGCTACTTCCCCTATTGAAAATCGATAGCAAGAAGAGTCTATGTAGGCCAGCATGGTGGCTTATGCCTATAATCCCAGCACTTTGGGAGGCCAAGGCAGGCAGAACACGAGGTCAGGAGTTTGAGACCTGCCTGGCCAACACGGCAAAACCCCGTCTCTAGTAAAAATACAAATATTAGCTGGGTGTGGTGGTGAGCTCCTGTACTCCCAGCCTACTCAGGAAGCAGGAGAATTACTTGAACCCAGGAGGCAGAGGCTACAGTGAGCCGGGATCACACCACTGCACTACAGCCTGGGCTACAGAGCAAAAGCGAGACTCCGTTGAAAGGATCTAGAACTAGATGTACCATATGACCCAGCCATCCCATTACTGGGGATATACCCAAAGGATTATAAATTATGCTGCTATAAAGACACATGCACACGTATGTTTATTGCAGCACTATTCACAATAGCAAAGACTTGGAATCAACCCAAATGTCCATCAGTGACAGACTGGATTAAGAAAATGTGGCACACATTCACCATGGAATACTATGCAGCCATAAAAAAGGATGAGTTTGTGTCCTTTGTAGGGACATGGATGCAGCTGGAAACCATCATTCTTAGCAAACTATCACAAGAACAGAAAACCAAACACCGCATGTTCTCACTCATAGGTGGGAACTGAACAACGAGATCACTTGGACTCAGGAAGGGGAACATCACACACCGGGGCCTATCATGGGGAGGGGGGAGGGGGGAGGGATTGCATTGGGAGTTATACCTGATGTAAATGACGAGTTGATGGGTGCAGCAGACTAACATGGCACAAGTATACATATGTAACAAACCTGCATGTTATGCACATGTACCCTACAACTTAAAGTATAATAATAATAAATAAATTAAAAAAAAAAAAAAAAAAAAAACTTTTCCTAGGTTAATAAAGAAGTATTAATAGTTTTTAAATATGAAAGGATTTCATTTTGTACTATGCTGGCAATTTATTACCTTAGACTGAATATTTAACATATCTCTGAAAAGTAACTGTACATGTTATTACCAAAAATAATATAACTATGATTTGATTACCTTTGTTAAGAAAGCTGACTTTAGATTCTGGAAAATCATTTCTCCATTAGGGTTAGACATTCATACACTTAAAATGACAACATTTAATTTAATATATCAATTTAGAAAAATAATAAAAAATATCTGGTTTTGCAACCATTATAGCAGTTTAATTATTCAGAAAATTTTTAACAGTACAATATATTTCAATGATATTGAGATTATTAAAAGTTTTAATGGAATCATTCATTTGGAAGAAAGACTTTCATCTTACAATTAATTTTAAAGTTACCAAAATGTTAAATTAATAAAATGCTCAGATCTTTTTCATGTAATTAATCATGTAATTGAAATTCACAAAGCCCAATGTCTAGTGCATTTGTTTTTGCATGGTTTACTTATTGATTGAACCAAGTATGAGATTATTGAGATATTACTTATGTCTATGTATGAGAAATTAAAAGAATACACTGTTCAATGGAGAGTGTGGATATATCTGTGGTTCTTCATTTCTGGTATACTATGTTTATGTCCACTCTTTATCTTATCGCTGTTATAAGCGATACTCCAAACTACTTGAAAGAAAGTGTTGCTACTACTAGGTGCTTCCAACATTTGGAAAAATAAATAAATAAATAATTGGCACATAAAGGTTTTTGAGAAACATTTTATAAATGTCTTTTTATTTCTTTCCCCTAAGTTAGAACAAAATCCTACATCTGGTAAAATGCCTTTAGACAGTATTTTCTTTTTTGTTTTTGTTTTTACCAAATAACTAATTTTGATGGTTCAGACCTTTATCCACTAAAAATTGTACTTAAATACAATCACTCCTAGTCTTCCCTAAATACACTAAAACAATAAATCTCTACCCTTAATCATTGGATGGCATATTGTATATCTTATGGTCCAAAAGTTAAAGAACACAGCAAGATACCTTATATTTTTAGAAATCTACAAGCATATAATGTGAGACCTAAAGACATGTACCAATTTCACTGGAGAAAGATAAGTGACTATGGATTGCCTAGGGAGTTTAAATTACTTCAGCATTTATAAAATGCAATAAGCACAATTCAAATGCAGGATTCTTCTTTAATCCTGAAAAGGAAAGCCCTTTCAAATAAGAAGATAAAGGTAAGGTATGACTACTGAATGGCAAACGGCTTCCAAAGCATCTTAAGGAAAAAGTAATGAAGAAAAATTTAGATATATGAGTCTTGTATTAATTTCCTAAGGTTACCATAACAAATTAACACAGATTGCGTGGCTTGAAAAACAGAAATTTATTTTCACAGTTCCAGAAGCCAGAAATCTGAAATCAATAAACATGTCATAAGTTCACACTCCCTCTGACGACCATAGGGAAGAATCCTTCTTCTCCTCTTCCTAGTTTCTGGTGGTTGCCATTGATCTGTGGCTGCATCCCTCCAGTCTCTGCCTCCATTAGTCTCATGGCTTTCTTTCCTATAAGTGTATCTGTCTCTGTTTCTCGGTTTCTATGTCTTTTCTTACAAGGACACCAGTGACTGGATTTAGGGCCCACTCAAATCCAGTATGACTTCATCTTAACTTACATCTTAATCATATCTGCAAAGACCCCATTTCCAAATTAAATCACAGTCACAGTCACAGGGATAGGATTTGAACACATCTTTTGGGGGAATAGAATTCAAACCACTACAGGCTCTGAAGGAAAGTAACATTTCAAAGCTTTTTCTTAAGAAAGATGTGCCATGCCAAATAGAAATAAACTTAGGTATGAGAACCATTCTGTGAGTATTATTCTTCTTCAGCCATTTAACTCAATGTGATCATCAAGAAAAGAATTGAAAATATTTGTTGGGCCACAGATCTCTCCAGGGAAAAACTGTAAGGCTATGGTAGATATGATGCACCCTGGAGTGGTAGCATTCAAAGTATATGCCTTAATTTCAAATCCTTTACAGGAGCTAACAGATAATCTAAAGGAATAAATCAAGTCAATGATAGAGCAATAATGGGAGTGTTGGAGACTAGATAAAATTGGAATGTCCTGTCTAAAGGGACAGCGTTATTCAACTCCTTCCTACTACTTTCTACTATTGTCATGCAGAAATATGGTTCAGTGCTACCAGGCAACCCATTTTGGAAAAGAGAAGTGTAGAGCTAGGTGTGGTGGCTCATGTCTATAACCCCAGCACTTTGGGAGACTGAAGCAGGAGAATTTCTTGAGGTCAAGAATCTGAGTCCAACCTGGGCAATGTAGCGAGACTCCATCTCTACAAAATTGAAAAAAAAAAAAAAGTAGGACGTGGTGATGTGTGCCTGTAGTCCTAGCTACTTAGACGGTTGATTCAAGGCTGCAGTGAGCCATTATCAAGCCACTGAGTCCAACCTGGATGACTCTAGAGAAAGAGCCTGTCTCAAAAAAAAAAATGTTTAATTAAAAAGCTTCCAGAGAAGTATGAAATTTTATTTTAACATACAATTCTCTGATATTTAAATAATAAAAATAAATTTTATAATGTTTACACTACAGGATGACTTCAGACATTGAGTCTCTAATTTGCAATCTCTGCTTCAAGTATATCTTCCTCACATTATGGGAAATAGTTTCTTATACTAACAATTCTGACCTTAAATGGGAAAAATTGAGAAGACTTTAACCCAAATTATGACATAAGCCATATACTTTCCACATAGGCATACGTGTACACTAAAGACTTGCTTTTAATTTCACTGTGAAATGGAAGTAATCAGAAGAGAATTCCTCTAGTGCTTACCACAAAACTGCCATCTGTCCCTGTTTTCCTATTTCTTCTGCCTTTCCTCCTGTTACAATGGATGGATGATTCATGCTACTCTCTAAGGCCATCCCCTCCACCTGTGTCATGTATCATATCCCCTTTTTACCACTCAAAGCCATTGCCTTTGCAATGCAATTCCTTTCTCGCTCTCTCCCTCTCTCTCTCTCAGCCAAATTCCTTAGAAGTGCCCTTCTTCCATCTGTAAAGATTTTATTCCCAAAATTGACTGAAAATACTAATATGCAAGGTCAGCAATGACTTCTGCTTTTCCAAGTTTTATCAATTCTATGGTTTCATTTTATTCAATCTATCAATACTTGTTCATCATCCTTTTTTAAACTCATTTTCACTTGACTTCAATATCACCTTGGTTATCTTCCCATTTCTTAATCTATTTTGACAGTTTCTCCATTTTATGTCACAGAATGTTCAGGGACATGAAAATAAATGTTCAGTCACATCTTTGACTTGCCTGGGGCCCAGGAGTCCTGTGGGTAAGAAACTTGAACACAGCTCATAAATAAAATGTAGGTACATAGAGACTTATTTAATGAACCAGAAACCCTAATGGAAGCTGATTTAGGCAAAGAGGGGAAAAGGGAGCTCAGAAAATTACGTATATAATATAATTTCCCCTCTTACCCTGCATCTGAGCAAGACAAATAAGAAAGCCCAGGAACTCCGTCTCCTGGTGCCGGTGGGGAAGTTCAAAACAAATTGGTCTGGACCTTGCACAGAAATACTCAGAGCAGCCCCACTGTCTAACCACAATAAAAAGCAAAGCCATTGTCTATCCATTTGCTTGAGCCATTCCAAACTGGTTTGGGTGTCCACCCTGCTCTCTCCAGAAAGTCTCAGTATGTGAGAAATAAAGTTTTTCATACTGTCTTGGTACATGTGGTACATGTGTGGCATCCTCAGTCTCTACTGCAAAAGAAATTTTGAATGGGAAGGATTGACCCCCGCCCTCCACAGGTAACCACGAAACAGTAATGTTATGATAGAGTGTACCAAAAAGTCCCATAAAATATAATATCTAAAAATAACACGTAAGAGACAGAAACTGAGAGAAAATAAAACCATCTTTGGCAGAAAGTGAAATATAATGGTCAGTTCCTAAATTCCCCATCTCCTTCCATTTCTGAAGGATATCTTCTGAAGTTATACCTCCCTTATTAGTGTTAAGTTCCAAATAAATAAACTCTTGGGAAGGTTCTCAATGAACTCTTATAAAGTCAAAAGCATCGTTTAGGAATTCACAGGATATTTTCACTCAAATGCCATAGTGCTCCTAATACATTTAGAAAGAAACAGTATGTAATGAAATGAACACATTGAAATGGCATTTTATTACCTCAAGAAGCATCTCCCTTTCATTTCTAGCACATAATCAATCGTCAGGTGCCATTCAACATGAAACACTCTGATTTCTGAGCGTGTTCACAGACTCTTTGCATATGAGCACAATCTATACTTGCAAATTGACAATTGTTGCAGAAATCTTGCTGTCTCTAGGGTGGATAGAGTGAGCATGGAAAAACGATTAAGGGCTCCTTGCCTAAGGGAAGAGAGAATTCCACTGACAAATCCTTAGAGATCACTGATTTTTAGGTGAAAAACCACAAAGAAAAAGAAAAAAAAGAAAACAAGAAAGGGACAGAAAATTAAAGCCTGAAAACAGATGTGGAACATTGTTTGCATGTAAAAAAAATACATGTTTTCACTCAGAGGATCAACCTCTCGAGGCTAAAATATTATTGACTTTGGTAGATTCTTAGTTTCTTACAGAATGAAACCCAGCATTCTGCTTGCCGTGAGCTACATTCTGAATTGTATTGACTATTTTAAACTTCTGACATGATTTTGATCTTTACTTAGACATTTAAAAAGATGTCTGAGCAAATAGCAGGGTAAAATTCACTCTTTAACCTCTGGAACTGAATTCAGATTTGGTAAGACATCAATTCAAGGGTAAAACAATTTTAAAAGTCCGTTAACAATGGTTTCTAGTTAAAAGCGTCTTTAAGGCTATGACAGGATGTATACTGTGTCTGGCAGAGAGAAAGGAAATAAAAGAAATAATTTATCTTCCCCAAAATTTTCATTCTGTATCACTGAGGAATTTTAAGAACTAGAAGACTTTTTGGAGATGGCATTTCACTCATACTTAAGCACTAAAGTATCTACAACTCCTTACTTTTAGCCACAGCGTGAGCTCTCAAGTACATTATATTTAATTAGGGTAATTTATACTATTATCAAAAGTCTTTCACACATGGTGCCCTTATTGGATAACAAATTACTCTACATACTAGACATTTTCCTAGAATAACAATGTGGGTAAATACCTAGCTTACTGTTTTGAAAATACACAGGTTGTTAATAATAATGGATAATAGGCAGATCCTAGCAAGTGAAGAGTAAGACGGTGAACTGGTTAAATGCTGCACTCCGTTAACAACCCTTGAAACACCGATACATTTTATGGTATTTTAATAAATGTGACTATTGGAACAGCCTCTAGAAAGCTTCCCTGGGATTTTTTTTTTTTTTTTTCTTAGTTGAAGAGGAATATATAAAAGCTTCTGAGGATTCAGCAAAAAGCTATTTCAGCTGTCTCTTTTCCTGGCTCAGTACATCACTCCCCATAATTGTGTCAGCAAAACCAAATTGTAATTGTGGGAATTAAGGGAGTATGGGTTTTCACAAAAGACTAAAACTGAGAGTTTTCGGTGTCCCTGGACAACGTTTGGTGGGAGCAGAGGTTTGCCTGCCATCTCCGTCAACCAGGCATGGCAAAGAAAAAGAAAAGAGGGTAACAGGAAACTATTACAGAAAAGATCTATTGTTCCAGGGGAAAAGTCTTCTTAATTACACAGAAGTATTTCTGGTTTTGTTTCATTTTTCCCACTTCAACTACAGAGACAAAATTAAAAAGCTTTTCTAGGATTCTAAGAAGGAAGAATAGCAAACTATATAGAACAAGAGCTAACACAGGCTATGGTACTGGGTCCTATTGGAAAAAAAAAAAAAAAAAAAGTCAGTATCCCACTATTATTGGCCATAAAGCTTTAACTGATGATTTAGACATTTGCTGGTGGCCTCTCCAGAAATCTTTCTATTCTACCATTTCCCAAATTATTCTAGGAAGTGAAGTAGAAGCAGGAAAATGGACTTCAATCCTCACATAAGCTCACTGCCTCCTGCTGAGCTAGGATTTAATTCATCAACAGGGATGTGACCAAACCCAGTGCTTAAAGCTGTGATTCTTCTTGACCTTGTTTCAAGAATTCTAGATCCAAACTTGCCCCTTTGTCCACTGGACATAAAAGAAGCATGTCCGTAATTCTGGTATCTATTCAAAATCACTTCAAGACTGTGGGAGAACCATTACTGAGGAGATGTTGACCATGCAGAAGGCTGGACTGAGAGAGAGGGAGAGAAACTGATCCTTGGTAACACCTAAAACCGGCCCTACCTCTGGACTTTTCAGTTACATGAATCAACAGATTTCCACTTTTAAATGTGTTTCAGGTACGTTTTCAGCTATGGCCACAGAAGTGTAGTAAGAAACTGGCAAAACAGTAACTTCAATTAGATTTTTCAAAAAATATCTGTTTACTCAGTATTTATTTATTAAATGTGCTGAAAACCTGTGCTAAGTACAGAGGATGCATGATATGATAAACAAGACAATCATGGTCTTTGCCTTTCCAAAATTCAGAGCCCAGTGAAGTATTTACAGATTCAGCAAGGTAACATGTTAAGTGCCAAGACGTGGAAAGCTTAGAGTACCATGGAACAATGAGAAGGTGCAGTACTGCGGACATTTATAATTATAAAGGCTCTTATTTTATTTCCCCTTTCTAAAGCTTCTGGATTTTTTAGAGGATTATTTTTCCACTGAGGGTAGAACTGTAAATTCAGATGACTGACTCATACTACATAAATGGAAAAGTTCAAGTTCTTTTTTTCCACAGCCCAATTAATTCATGGCATGGGTGTATTAGCTTAGCTCAGCTAATCAGCTGCTCTCTCCCAGAGCATACATCTTGAGTGAGTATCACAAATATAGAAGAAGCAGTTGGAATTCATTATTCATCCCCATGAAGCAGCCAAAACAAATGGTTCCTGTTACAAGATCGTTGCTGAGCTTCCTGCTTTCTTAGCCTCCAACACTTCTTTCCTATTGGTAACTTCTGAGAACCTTAATAGTCATCCCATCAACTCTGTAGTGCTTAAATTAGTTAAATGAAGGTGTTCTTGTTTGTGACCAAGGAATGCTAACCGGTACTTTGGATGTTAAGGAAGGCTCTCTGATGAAAGTGACAACTTGGTTGATACCTTTTTGTTGAATATTATATATTTATCAAATATCTATCTATCTTTGAAGATGGGGCTGATTAAAGGGCAGATATGCCGAAGATTGGTTTGAAGTTATCCAGAAAGAAGAGTGTGTGCTTGTAACTTTGCGAATTTAAGCACACAGAAAGGAGCAAAGGGAAATAAGACCCTACACAGCATAAAGAAATGCAATATATACAGAGTTCAAGAAAAGGAAAGGCATCAGGAATAGTGAAGTTGTTATGGAATAATTTGGAACTATGACAAACTGTGAGAAAATGCAAAAAAATTCAGAGATCTGTGGGACTCAGTTAAAGAGTAACAGAATATTCCATGACTAACAGACAAAAACAAATGGTGTAGAATAAAAAGGGAAAGATGAAACTAAGTCACTGGCTCTAGTCATCAATAAGAAGAGTTTTTTAATCCCCTTGTGAAGGAGGATTCATGATGAATCAAGAACATTTTTATTATTCAAATGGAAGAAAGAGTATTTGTACAAGGACATATTTAACTACAATGTGTAACATATGGACATAGATTGGTTTTTAAATAAATCTGCACATAGCCCATAGTTTGTTTGGGACTCTTCTCAACAAATGTATTCCCTTATGTTCCAGAGCTCCAAGTTTAAAAACCACAGTGTGTCAGAATTGCATATACCAAAGATTTGGTTCCAAAAGGCCAGCTAGTCGTGGTTTGGTGCCAAGATTAGAATAATTATGTTTGTTTGACTCTACCAGGTCTCCTGTTACAGCGACATTTGTCATGAACCTGGAAGATGTTACTATACAGTAGCACCACCTCTTGTCTCTCACTACTTCCAGTGAATTCTATTCAATCAGGTCAAAGCTGCCTGACTTTCAAATAATAATAAAAAGAATCACAGTTGTTCATCTGAGCAGTTAAAATTTCTCTGACACTGAATTCTAGGAACAATTTGTATTAAGAACTCTTATATAAGAGCCACAGAATGTGTCCTCAGCAATAATTTTGTTATTAATGACTAATATTAGAGGGAATGAAACCTTTTTCCTATGGACATTTTTATGTCATGTATGACTAAGATGTTTTTGGTGGTATTTCTAAATGTAAACTTCTTTTATATGTCCTAGTTTCTCTCATTTAAATCTTTAACTACTTGCTGAGGATGTAATTTGTGCAAGGCATTATGCCAGGTGCTAAATGAGAATAGCATCCCAATGTGAATCATCAACTTGGTGAAAGTTAACTGCATCTAAATAATTTTGGAAACCCTTAGAAATACAGATTCCCAGGTCTTCATGAAGACATTCTGATTCAGAAGTTCTAGTGTAATTGGAGAGCATAGGCATTTTTTAAAAATCTCCCAAAGTGATTTTCTTGCAGAGCCAGGGTTTCTTTTCCTTTTCTTTTTCTCAGAGTCAGTTTTAAGAGTAGTGATGTAAGCCAGAGATATAGTTGACATGGTTCTCTCCTTTAAGAAGCTTACAATCTATTTATTAAAGTGTACTACATAGTTTCATAATCAGATTATGGAAGCACTTTAGTAAGTGCTTTAAGAAAATTACAGCGGAATGTCTGAGCTTGTAATCCTTCATGTCGTAGGTTTCTGTTGACTTCCTAAAACAGTCCTCTATGACAGTGATTTTTAATCTGGAGTCCAGAGAATCCCGAGATGCCTGTGGACAGAAAACAGTAGATTCATGAACTGAGATAGAGAAAATAATTACATCCTTATTTTTATTAATTTCTAACTCATATTTGTAATTTTCTGAAATTATTAAGGCAGGCAAAAATCCACAGTATCATTAGCAATGTCTGAAATAATAAATATAGATCTCAAACTTTTGTGTACTCTTATCACTACTTCAAATTTAGAGTATTTATTTTTATACAATGTGTCACTAAAAACCACAAAAGTTACTATATATAATATTTCAGTGTTTCAGTCACTACATACTGAGAAGGCATTTTTAATTTGTAATTATTTGAGGTGTCCATAGGCTTTATCAGACTTCCAGAGAGTTGCTGAAAATGGTTAATAATCTCTGCTCTCTGAGAGAAAAAACACAAAATTTTAGAGCTAGAAAAAATAATACCAATCATTCAATCCATCCTTTTATAATTGAGAAATTATGTAGTGAACACTGTCGTCAACGTCCTAATATCCTCTCCCTTATAAGAAATAACAGGGTAGTTTTTGTAATTGACCTCACATGAAAAGTAGAATCTGATTTCTTAAGAGAAAATCACTCCTCCTATCAGAGATTCTTCTGGAGTCGGCTAGTATGCATTTCAGAAAAGAGGAATGTTAGAGTTTTCTGGAAAAAAAAATCTATATTATTTCTGAAATAAAAGAGAGTGATTACCATGCTTGCTCTTCTTCTTAAATGAGTGTGGGAAAACGTCCTTTTGCTTTTGCTGGTAGTCATTTTTCAATTATGATGGGAGCCATCCTAAAGACAATCTACATACAGAACAAAACAGTAATACCAAGATAGAAGAGAGAATAGGAACTAGAACCCTGAACAATCCGAATGGTGCTGACTCAACTCCACTTTCAAATTCCCACATACAAGTTAATGAACTCTATTTTGTTTTTTAAGCCACTGTGAGCTGATTTAAAATTGCCAGCACAATTGGTGTGCATCATTTTACTTGCATTTTTAATTCAATATTAACTGAGCTCTTACTGTGCCCTAGACACTGTCTGTATTAGTCCATTTTCATGCTGCTGATAAAGGCATACCTGAGACAGGGTAATTTATAAGGAAAAGAGGTTTAATGCATTCACAGTTCCATGTGGCTGGGGAGACCTCATAATCATGGTGGAAGGTGAAAGACACATCTCACATGGCAGCAGACAAGAAAAGAGAACTTGTGCAGGGAAATTCCTCTTTATAAAACCATCAGATCTCGTGAGACTTACTCACTATCATGAGAACAGCATGGGAAAGACATGCCCCATGATTCAGTTATCTTCCACCAGGTCCCTCCCATGACACATGGGAATTGTGGGAGCTACAATTCAAGATGAGATTTGGGAGGAGACACAGCCAAACCACATTACTTGTTTAATCTTATATTTTCCACAAAAAAATCTATTATTATACCCATTTTTTACAGATGAGGAAATCAAGATGTTGAACAGTTAAGTCGCTGCTGAGGTGGCCAGTTAGGAAGGGATACAATTGTCATCTGAAATTCCCTGAAGACATCGGATCTATATCGGTTATGGAGCTTCCTGCTGTCCACTCAACATGACACCATACCGAAAATAAAATAGTATTGTAATATGAAGAAAATGACAGTAATTATATTAATTTACATTTTCTATCTCTCAAGGAACTTATTGTGATGTTACGTAGACCCATGGGGAAATACTTAGCTCTCTATTTTACTTATGCATTTAAATTCCCTGAGAGGAGACTATAATTGAAAGTGAGAAAAATCTTGCATTTACTTAAAATGCAATAGTTGCTTTTATATAGTTCCAGTATCTATGCTCCCACACAAATTGCTGTTTTGTGACTCAGGAACACCTGGACATGAAATAAATTAAAAAGCTGCATTCTGGGAAGTGAGGGGCTTCATTGACTTGAGATTTAATTTTGGAGTATTAGTAACAAGGGGGAAAAACAAACCAACACCAAGCAGTGGTCAGCTCCAAAATGGTGATGTGGTGAGTCCAAGAAGGAGTTACCATGTGAATACATGAAAAAGTTCTGGAAACTGGGCTGTGAAAAAACAGAAAAGACACTGCTCAGTCATAAATCAGGCATCAGAGCTAGTTCCGGGCGATTCTAGCAACAAGGTCATTAATGTAGTTTGATTTAATTGGCTTTATAGGCAGACTAAAGCCAGAAGGTAGGATTCACATGTGCCAAAGTCAATCCTAGGTAACCATTTTAAACCACTATCTCCAGACTGGCTGAATCATGAAACTTGCAAGAAGTCGTGGTTAAAATAACAGATTCCTAGGTCTTCCTCTGTAGAGCTTCACACCAGTGAGTATCAGATAGGTAAAAACATTTGAATTTTAAACAAACACCCATAATAATGAATTTTGAGGACCGGCAATTTAGGAACCACTGATTTTAGACAAATCAAATCACAGAAAAATCGTGATCATAACTATAAAATGTAGGATACAACATAAATCAGTTCAATGGAGATTTGTGTATTACTCCTTTTAGTTTGGAAACATACAACTTCCATTCAAGAGATATTTATTGACTACTAACTACTTGCTAGCCATTGTGCTATGTGTGGAAATTTAATAATGAACAAATTGTGGCTGCTCTCCCCAGAAGTGCTTAGTCTATAGAAGAAATACACAAGTCAACAGTCAATTACAATACCCTTTGATGAATACAATGTTAAGTAAACAGTATCACAGTAGCACATAGAACAGGCTTGTGACTTAAATTTAGGAAGCCATGCCTAAATTGAGAATTGAAAGGCAACTGGGAATAAATGGAGCATGCACAAAAACTGAAGAAATCGTACAGTGGGGTAAAACATCATGTGAGGTGGGGGCAAAGTCGTGAGCAGTAGGCAGGAGAGGTACATAGGAAAAAGGTGGTAAAGGCTCTGCACAAAGAGTATGCAGAGTCACTAAAGAGATTTAAGTAAGGCAGTGACATAATGAGATTTTTGTTCTACAAGGAATAGTGACTACAAAGGATGAGAGTAGACAAAGAGGTCATTTAGGAAGCTAGGGCATTAATTTAGCCTCTGATGATAGACACCTGTTGCGTTAGCTTTCTTTTGCTATCTAATATTGCCACAAATTTAGTGGCTTTAAGTAACACATAAGTATTTCTGTGGGTTAGGAGTCTGAACATGGCTTAGCTGGCTTAGAGTCTTACATGGTTGAAATCAACATGCCAACTAGGACTATGTTGTCATTTGGAGGCTACAAAGGGAAGGATTTGCTTCCCCACTTTCATAAATGTTGGCAACCTTTAGTTTCTTGTGGTTGTAGAGACAAGAGCTTCAGGTTTTGCTGACTTTTGGCCGGATGCCACCCTCAGCTCCCAGAAGCTACCAGCATGTCCTTGCTCTGTGGAGTTCCCCAATATAACTGGGGTGATAGAAGCATCTTCAGATGTGCCCATCACACCTGAGTTAAGAAAAGGCCAGTAGGGATGGAAGAAGTGGATGAGTTTTAGCTATACTAGATGGTCCTGGATAAGATTACAATGTTTGCATCAACTACCAATACAATTGGGTCACTTAAGAACCTACATCGTATTTGCTGAACTGAAAAACAAAAACATCAAGACCTTGCCTTTGGGGAAATAATTTGCTCTGCAAGTTCTGGTATTATATAGAATAATTGTCTTCGCTGCCATGCAACGATTATAAATTAGTTGCTTGCTGTAAGTAGAGAAATACTCTTGGGAGGAAAATTCTACCCTATGGACAGTGAGTTTGAAGATATTATTTAATGACCAAGAAAAAATACTCAAAGAATGACATCCTTTCCCAGCAGCAGTAACAGCAGGCATTAGTCAGAGTCTTGGCACATGAGCAGATGCTCAAGCCCTGAAACTTCACTTGCAAGTAGTTGAAACTAAGCACATCATTTCAACATGTCACAGTTATTTGACATTTCAGGAGAAAGATTACCAATTAGTTTAAGTAATTTAGCCAAAACCTTAGGAAATTTTTTCAAATTATTTACACCTTGTAGCATTTTCGTGTGTCTCCAATTTCTACTTTTCCTATATACTTCCCAAGTGTGTTATTCAGAGAAATCCAAAGCCTGTTCAAATAATTCATGGAAATCCCATAAGCTCCAGCAGTATCCTGGGTAGTTAATCGGACTAAATTAGGAATCTTTCATTTATCTTCAGTGCTAAAAGTTCAGATTCTCAAGTGCTGATCTGATTGCAAAATATTCCTTGACAGTCACACAGGTCAAGTATTATTTTAGACTAAAATCCCACATTATTGTTACTATACAAGAATACAGATGGTCATTTCTGGATATTGGCATTGCTGGATGACGTAAATTTGAATTTTAACTGCATTCTTGGTCACCAATGTGTTCCATCGACATGTAAACTGAATTGGCCCACGTGAGCACCACCCCAGCAGGTGAGTTTAAACTGAAGACAGAATGCTGCCCACTGGCATGCTGGCACTACACAGAGCAGCTGCCAAATAGCTTTCTGCTCACTTCTCTTATTAGAGTTTTATTTTCTCCAGCTTGTTGCTCCTTCAGGCAAGACACATGGGCAAGGAAAGAGAGAGATGCTTTTAGTCTCCAAGAGTAAATTAGACTATAAAGTAATAATCAATAGAGCTAACCAAATAATTATAAGAATGTCAATAATAATACTAAATACTAATAATGATCAATATAATAATTATAATTATTATAAAATATAGCTAAAAATAATAATAGCTAATGTTTTGATAGTATATATGGACAAGTCAGGGTGTTGAGGTAGTTAGCCACTCTAAACTTTTTCTTATCCACATTTTAGAAAAGAAACTGAAACTTGGACCTATTCAAGTATTTTATCCAAAGGATCTCACTCCTGTCAGAGGCAGAATGCATATTCAATTGTATCTTCTTTGAAGTTCCTTGAAGTTTTTAAAGATATATATATGCCCAATTTTATTCTAAAGGTGTGGGAAAGAAAATAGAGCCATAACAATCTGAATAAACTGCTGGTTAAAATAAAAGAGAATAATTTTGAAGAAAAAATGTGTTTAAGATTCAGTTCTTATTGTTCATAATTTTATGCTATCACTGAAATATGGCATTGATGTAATAGAAATCACAATTAAAACAAGAGTGCTATCTCCCATTCTGTAACGTGGACAAATGGATCCAGCGTCCTGTAACTAGCTTAGTTATTCATTCTTTTTATATTTCTATGGTGTATTATTCCTTTTAAAGGTCTGAGATGATATACTTCCCAGGGTTTAAAAATAAGTTTCATCTATTGGGTTGATTTCACCTTGCCCTTCTTTGTTTTCACCCCTAGTACACAGCGCACAATGGTCTCTTTATTAATGTCTGTGGAAAAGAACGCTTACTGGTAGAACTGATACCTCCTAATCTCAATGAAGTCTAAGCCTGCAGCACTCCACCGATGATTTTCTTTTTCCTTTTTTTCTTAGCTTGAATTCTGGACACATAATCATGCCATTATAAATACTGCCTATGGGATATGAGAAAGCGAAGTCATTTGTGTGCTACACCAACTGACATACCAGATGACATCCAACTGCGTAACATTCAGGCCGGTAAAAGAAACAGAAAGCACGTTGAAGCTTCCACGCCTGCAGGAGAATTGCAAGCATATGCTCGCCATGCCTTTCTTAATCAAATGTGCTCAGATTATTCTAGGTATTTTATATATTATGTTCCACTCAGAACATTACAGTGAGTGTGAGGCATAGGGTAAATACCGAGAAAGTGTATGATGGGGGGAAGTGAAGACAACTTATTTGGCGAAATGATCGCCTCTCTTTCTTCTCTCCTTTTATCATTTTTTTAAATCATTCCTGCATACTGAGAACATGGCTAACTAATCTGCAATAATGTCTCAAGTTGAAAGTGAAGTCAATGCTTGCCACATATCTACATCTCCCTCCAAAGACCTCTCCTCTCCTTTTCCTTTTCTCTTCTTCACTCTTGGATAATATAAGGGTCCACAGTACAGTGGGGAAATATTGTACCCATTATCATTTCAATATAGTTAATGAAAGAAGGACAGAGCTTTGCAAAGAAAATGAAGATGCCGCTTATTAAGTTACTGTCTCTCACCTCCAAACCCACTTCTCCAGCTCTGCTTTGGGATGGGACTCTGCAAACAATGTTCTCACACACAATCTACTGCCGTGCTTAGTTTGACAATGTGGAGTGCTAAAAAGGAAACTGCTGTGTGGAGGAGGAGAAAAAGACTTGCTCTTTCTTGGTTCTTTGTTGGCTCCTGATGGGCTGAGTACTATGGTTCCTGGCAGAGGAAATGGTTTCTGGCTTCTTCACCTTGGCAGAAGCAAATCCTTCTCACAGAAAGACAGAAGATTGAGAAACTAGAGATAGAAAAGGAGACATGCTCCTTCCATGGGTCCCCTTTGTGTTTCTTGTGGGATTCCTGTCTGCTTTGGTTTTAGGGGAGCATCAATTCAGCAACACATCTCAACCCCGGCAGAGGCAGTTTCTTCCCATAAAGTAACTGAATCCAGTTTTCAGCTTTCCCAGCACAGAACCAGCTTCACTGATACCAGCACCATCTGACTGGCACTCCTTCCCCAAAAGTCTGGGTTGCAGCCCCATGGGACCCTTTTCTGAGCTCAGAGATGGCAGCATCAGCTGAGGAGCACCCTTGCTTCAGACAGATGTGGCATGTCAGATCCTATCTTGACAAGGTCCATAAGATATATGACTGAATGACAAGTTAACAGACTCTCTCCATAAGCTCTAAGGAACTTCAAGCTTTTGTGGAGTGTTCTAATAAAGCAGATGGGATATGTGGGTCATAGCTTTAGAGCTGGATAATTAGTTTTTCAGATGCCCTTAGTTGAGCATCTTTGGACTCAATTTTTAGAGCCTGTTATATTGCTGCCTTCACTAATTTTAACTGCTTTTTTTCTGAGAGTGTATATGTCTTCAAAGATCAATATAGTAAGCTTATAGAGGGTAGGGTACTTCTGTTTTGTGTGCTCAGTACACTGACAGTACTTAATATGTCCGAAATGACAACAACAAAGGGATAGCTTGGCTTCTGATGTATTTCCGGATTTGTGTGTCTTGAACAGCAGGTTGCCAGAAAGGTTCTACCTACAGTGTATAGAGAGATAGGATTGTCCCAAAGGAATAGAATGGTAACTTAATAACAACCTTAATTTACAGTGTCAGCAGGGGAGAAAATGTAAGTAGCAGCAAGAAATGGCAATTTGCAGCTCTATAGGGCAAAGGGAAAAAAGAACCAAACAAAATTTTAAAAAAACAAGGGAAACTCAGGAGAGTTCTACTAAGATTGCTATAGTACAGCCTTCTTAAAACAACACTTTCTAGGGCCTGCCTATTGGCATCATTAATATCATGAGCTTGGAATAGATGCTGTGAAACCCTATGAAGCTACCAAAGAATGAGGAAAACTGAAGGGATGAATAGTACAATGAAAGCAGAGAAGTCCTAAGCTTATGAGGCTATTTATTCTGCAGCAATTTCATCACAGAGTGAGCAGATCGCTTTTCCAGTGCCTTAAATCAAACAGCAGGTATCTACAGCCTCAAAGTAAAAAGTATTAAGTTTAACCAACTTTCAGACTTGAGACATTGAAGAGGCAGAAATGGAAGATTTATCAGAATGGTTTCTCTCCCATTTTTTCTATTTTGCTTTCTTTACCTTCATATCTTCAAACTTGATAGTAATAAAATTTGGTACCATATCTTTCCTCTGTGGATGTCATTGTTATCCTTCCTGTGAAGAACAGAACAGTTCTCATATGAGTCATGGCCTAAGTTTTAGTCCAAACCAATGTAAGTATTTTGGAAATGTTTACATTGAAGACACTTCTGTTCCTTTTCTTTATTAACAGAAGTATAAAATGGAGACTCAAAGTCAAGACAAAATATGATAAGGTATTTTTAACTTCTCTTTATAAATCATAAATCTTAAGGAAGTATTAGTGTTAGTTCTGGAGAAGTCTCCAGAGGAAAGTGTCCTGGACCTCAGATTCATAAGATCATAAAATCTCAGTATTGGAAGAGAACCAAAAGGTCATCTATACAAGAAAACAGCAAGCTTTTTTTCTATAAAGAGCCAGTTAATATTTTAGGCATTGGGGGTCACAGTATCTGTCATACTATTCAACCCTATCATTGTAGCTTGAAAGCAGTGTATACAATATATGGAGCATGATGAGGTTCCAATAAAATTTGATTACAAACATAGGCAGAGAGATATATTTGGCCAATAGGTTTTGGTTTTGCCACCCATGATCTAGAGTATCCAGCTATGAGAAGGAAAATAAAAAGAAAGAAAACTTCTTTAAGATGAAACTCAAAATATGTCTGCCAGTATTGAAAACAACATGGAGAAACCTCAAAAAATTAAAAACAGAACTAACATATGATCCAGCAATCCCAATACTGAGTATACATCCAGAGGAAATGAAATCAGTATGTTCAGTATGTTAAAGGGATCTCTGCACCCCCATGTTCATTGCAGAAGTATTCACAGTAGCCAAAATATAGAATCAACCTTAGTGTCCATCAATGGATGTGTGAGTAAAACAAATACTATATATAGATATAGATATACACACACACATACACACACATATGTATGTATATACACATACACACAACAAAATACTATTCAGCATTAAAAGAAAAAAAAATCTTGTCATTTGTGACAACACGGATGAACCTGTAAACACTACATTAAGTGAAATAAGCCAGACACAGAAAGACCAATAGCACATGATCTCACTTAAATGTAAAATCCAGAAAAGGGGAACTCATAGAAATAGAGAGTAGAATGGTATCTACTCTCTCCTGGGGCTGGGTTAGGAAGTAGTGGGTTGCAAAGATGTTGGTCAAAATATATAAAATTTCAGTTGTGCTAGATGAATAAGTTCAAGAGGTTGATTATGCAACATGGTGACCATAGTTAATAACAATGCATTTTGAAAACCACTTAGAGAGTAGACTTTAAGGGTTCTCACTACAAAAAAACAGAAGTGATAAGTATGTGATATGGCTTGGCTGTGTCCCCACCCAAATCTCATCTTGAATTGAAATCCCCATAATCTTCATGGATCATGAGAGATACCTGGTGGGAGATGATTAAATCATGATTGGTGGCATTTTACCCCTTCCCCAGAGATCTGTGGAACTTTGAACTTGAGAGAGATGATTTAGGGTATCTGGTGGAAGAAATTTTTAAGCAGCAGGCATTCAAGAGGTGACAGAGGGCTGCGTGTGGTGGCTCACACCTGTAATCCTAGCACTTTGGGAGGCTGAGGAGGGCAGATCACTTCAGGTCAGGAGTTTGTTCAAGACCAACTTGGTCAACATAGTGAAACCCCATCTCTACTAAAAATATAAAAATTTACTGGGCATGGCAGCACACACCTGTAATCCCAGCTACTCAGGAGACTGAGGCACAAGAATCGCTTGAACCCGGAAGATGAAGGTTGCAGTGAGCCAAGATCATGCCACTGCACTCCAGCCTGGGTGACAGACTGAGATACTGTCTCAAAAAAAAAGTGGGGGGGAGGGGTGACAGAGCATAAAAGTTTAGAAAATTTACAGTAGAAAAGAAAAGCAGTAGAAAAGAAAAACCCATTTTCTAGGGAGAAATTCAAGCCTGCTGCAGAAATTTGCATAAGTAACTATGAGCCAAATGCTAATCACCAGGACAATGGGAAAAATATCTCCAGGGCATATCAGAGACCTTCAAGGCAACTCCTCCCATCACAGACCTGGAGGCCTAGGAGGGAAAAATGATTTCCTAAGTGGGCCCAGGGCCCTCCTGCTATGTGCAGCCTCAGGACTTTGTGCCTTGCATCCCAGCCATTCCAGCTGTGGCTAAAAGGGGCCAAGATACAGCTCAGCCCATTGCTTTGAGGGTGCAAGCCCCAAGTCTTGGCAACTTCCATGTGGTGTTGGTCCTTTGGGAGCACAGAAGATAAGAATTGAGGTTTGGAAACCTCTGTCTAATTTCCAGAAGATGTATGGAGATTCCGGGATGTCCAGGCAGAAGTTTGCTACAGGGGCAGAGTCTTCATGGAGAACCTCTGCTAGGGCAGTGTGGAAGGAAAATGTGGAGCTGGAGCCCCACACAGAGTCCCCACTGGGGCACTGCCTAGTGGAGCTGTGAGAAGAGGGCCACCATTCTCCAGACCTCAGAATGGTAGATCCACTGACAGCTTGGACTGTGCACCTGGAAAAGAAGCAAATACTCAATGCCAGCCCATGACAGCAGATAGGAGGGGGGTTGTACCCTGCAAAGTCAAAGGGAGTGGAGCTGCCCAGGGCTGTGGGAGCCCACCTCTTGTATCAGTATGCCCTGCATGTGAGACATGGAACCAAAGGAGATCATTTTGGAACTTTAAGGTTTAATGACTGCCCGATTGGATTTTGGACTTGCATGGGGCCTTAGCCCCTTTGTCTTGGCCAATTTCTCCTATTTGGAAGAGGTTTATTTACCCAATGCCTGTATCCTCATTGTATCTCAGAAGTGGCTAACTTGCTTTTGATTTTACAGGCTCATAAGTGGAAGGTATTTGCTTTGTGTCAGATGAGACTTCAGACTTAAACTTTTGGGTTAATGCTAGAATGAGTTAAGACTTTGGGGGACTGTAGGAAGGGCATGATTGTGTTTTAAATGTGAGGACATGAGATTTGGGTGGGGCCACGAGCAGAATGATAGGGTTTGGCCATGTCCCCAACCAAATTTGATCTTGAATTGTAATCCCCATAATCTCCCAGTGTCATAAGATGGGCCTGGTGTAAGGTAATTGAATCATAGGGGTGGTTCCTCCATGCTGTTCTTGTGATAGGGAGTCAGTTCTCACAAGATCTGATGGTTTTATAAATGTCTGGCATTTCCCCTGCTGGCACTCATTCTCTCTCCAGCCTGTAAAGAGGTATCTTCTGCTATGATTGTAAGTTTCCTGATGCCTCGCCAGCCATGCAGAATTATGAGTCAATTAAACCTCTTTTCTTTATAAATTGCCCAGTCTTGGGTATTTCTTCGTAGAAGCATGAGAACAGAATAATACAGTATGTGAGATAGTGGATATGTTAATTTGCTCAATTTAGCCATTTCTTAATGTATACACATTTCAAAATATCACATACAGGATAAATATATACAATTTTTGTCAATTAGAAAACAAATAAATGTATAAATACATAAATGCATAAATAAGAGGTCTGAAATATCTGACCTCCATTTGATTATTCACCTTTTTATATTTTAAGTATAATAGTCCAACCTTTAAGGGCATAAGTCTTAAATGATACATTTCTACATATGTATATACCCCTGTAAATACCAATCAGATCAAGACAGAACACTTCCAATACCACCAAAATGCCCTCTCGCTCCCCTTCAGAATCAATTATACACAAAAATAATGCCTATTCTTACTTTATCCATATGAATAAATGTTGTTTCTTTTTTAACATCATATAAATGGAGTTGGGCAATTTCTCATTTGTTGTATGAGGTTTCTGTTGCCCAACATTATGACTGGGGAATTACGTCATTTTATAAAACTCATATTCTAAAATGTGCAATTTCAAACAGGTTTAGTAAAGCATTATCTACGATAATATACTACATATTCAATGATAGGGCAATGTTTTCTTAAGTGAGGTAGATATTTTTGTGTCCACAGTATTTATTTATAACTTATATTAGAATTGTCTTGAGCTCCCATCTAACATATTGGCAAAATGCTTATTATTGAACTCTTGGGGCTCCTGCCCTTCCCATCATCCAGGCCCTTTACCCCTCATCAAAGATCCATAAGTGCTTTATGAAGTACAAAAGAGGGATAAGTCAGACATCCTTTCCCAGACTAGAAAGAAATCAAGTGTATACCAGGCTACAGCTATCATCACTGCAGTTTGTCCTCCCCACCACACAGGTGAGCTTTGCAGAATGTTTCACCCCAGCCCCGCTGACCCATTCCACAGTGAAGTTTCTGCCCAGGTTTGTCTAAATCTGTCTTGCTGAACTCCCTAATCATAATCCTTTGAAGAAGAGTCCCTCTGCAGGCAAAACCACGCTCTACATTTCAAGCTGAGTCACAGGTGACCCTAACTTAAGGACCAAAGCTTTGTAGTGCTAAGTTTTTTAAGCATTCACACAATTACAGCATTTGCTTTCTCAGAACACTCAGAGAAGAGTTGGGCCTCTGAGAGGTAGTTGGGTGTAATAGTTAATATGAACTCAAGGTTCAGACAGCTCAAATTCAATTTCCAACCCTTTAACTTACTAGCTGTGTGACATTGGAAAGCCGTAATCTCTCTGTGCCTGTTTTTGCATGTGCAAAATGGTGAACTGTAATAGTACCTACCTTACAGAATCAATGTGGGGATTAAATGAATTAATCATGTAAAACTCTTGGAATAATGCCTGACATATAATACACTACACTGTATAGTTATAGTAATTAATTCTGAAATGCAAAACCTTTCTGCCCATCAGTTGCCTGTAACAATTTAGACATTATTATTCTAGTCCCCATAGGAATAAAACCTAATTGCCCAGAAAGGTCTAGTCAAATGTACCAAACTGGGCTGACACAGAAATGAAAAGACCGAAGACAAAATTGAATATATTTTATGATCTTTATGGAAAAAGTTATACATATGCATAGAAATCATACTGGAAGGAAACATATAAACATGTTAGCAATCATTATTTCTAACCCATGAGATTATGAATAATGAATTATCTTCTTTATAAATGTTTATAATTTCTATTACAACAAGCAAGTGTAACTTTTTTTTTTTTTAGACAGAGTTTTCTCTCTTTCTTGCCCGGGATGGAGTGCAGTAGCACAATCTCGGCTCATTGTAACCTCTGCCTCCTAGGTTCAAGCGATTCTCCTGTCTCAACCTCCCAAGTAGCTGGGACCACAGGCGCCCGCCACCATGCCTGGCTAATTTTTATGGTTTTAGTAGGGGTGGGGTTTCACCATGTTGGCCAGGCTGGTCTCGAACTCCTGACCTCAGATGATAAGCCCACCACAGCCTCCCAAAGTCCTAGGATTACAGGCGTGAGCCACTGTGCCCAGCCAAGCAAGTGTAACTTTTAATATTAACTTTAACAATGAAATCACTTTTGTGTGTAGCTTATTTAAAATAATGAATAAAGCTTGTATATCAGTGCCAGAACTTCATCCAGTAGATTTATAATCACGGGATTTAGATGTCAGTACTTGACTGACATATCCAAACTGTGTTTTGCTAGCATCTAAAATAAGAATGATATCCCTAATTCAATTGGTTGTCAAAATTAAATGAGAAATTGCATGATAAAACCCTTTTATAATGTAATATACTATACAAATGTAAGAAATTTCATTGATTTTATTATTAGATTGAAAAAGGCATATAAGGTAATATTTTCAGAAACTCAAAGTGCTCATTTATACCCAGAACATTAGGGAAAAATGAACAAAACTTCCAGCTAAGTAAATGATATAAAAGCTTACTGAGCCAGTGCCCCTTTGCTTCCATTGTTAATGAACTCAGTGGGCTATTGACTAGTTTGTATCTGCTCATATAAGAGACAACCTACATGAATATACACCAAGTGCTAGAAGATTCCATTACCACAAAAAATTATTAAAAGCTGGACATTGTGCTAGCCATTCGGGATATAAAAATAATTAAGACAGACAGACTGTTGTCCTCAAAAATTTCACAGTGTAGAAAATTTGGAGACAATGTCATGCACATTTATGCTAGCTTAATCTAAGATCGTACATATTTTTTAATCTTCGTGCAATATTATCATAATTACTTTTGTTTTTCACAAATTTTAAAAATTTACTTGGATGTTGTACACACACACACACACACACACACTGCTATTGTTTTTTATTATTATATTGTTAGACAGATCAATGAATGTAGGCTTTGCTGCTTAATTCGATGTTCAGTTTCAGCTCTTATGAACATCAGTTCGTTAAACAATAAGGTAATGAGTCCGGAAGGTAGTTGAGTTGAAGCTGGAGTGAGCTGAATAAAATAAATTCCCCAACTCCCTCTACTCTTTTTTTTTTTTTTTTTTTTTTACAGGGAGTCTTGCTCTGTCTCCCAGGCTGGAGAGTAGTGGCACGATCTTGGCGCACTGCAACTTCTGCCTCCTGGGTTCAAGTGATTCTACTGCCTCAGCCTTCAGGGTAGCTGAGATTACAGGCAGCCACCACCACACCGTTCTATTTTTTGTATTTTAGTAGAGACAGGGTCTCACCATGTTGGTCAGGCTGGTCTTGAACTTCTGACCTCAAATGATCTGCCCGCCTCAGCCTCCCAAAGTGCTGGGATTATAGGCACGAGCCACTGCACCCAACCTTTAGTCTAATTTTTTAACTCTTTCATGAATTCTTCTTTCTTTGGTCTTTCTTTTATTTTTCCCACAAAGCCAAATGTAGAGACTACCACACCAAAATTTAATACTTGAATTTCAAGGAGGAGTTAAAATAACTTTTCTGTTTGTTTTACTTATCACCACACTACCTTTTGTTACAAACATATGATCAACAGAAGTAGATGACTCTCAGAAAAGTATAGTCAATGTGTAGCCAGAGGACTGCACTTCATTGACTGGGAAGACAGTTAGGGTTAAATAAAATAATTTTGGACACAGAGTCACAAGACATAGGTCCTGATCCAATCCAGTGGTCTCTTATTTCCTTAGTGCAAAGTTGAATGCTTAATAAATACAAGGCTGCTGAAATCCTTTTTCTTTTAGCCTTATCCAGATTAGTCATTGGTAATGCATATAAAATACCTTTGATCTGCCCATTTTCCTCAGAATAGAGTTATAAAATAGTAAAGAAAGTATTAAAAGAGTTGGGATGGGGTACCTTCACCTCCTTCATGAAGAAATACCCCTGAGGAAAAGGGAAGAACCAGGGGACCCAGTCAGTTCAAACCTTTGTCAAGTGAACCTCTAGGTAAACAGACCATTAACATATATTAGAAAGAAGAGATTTTATCTCTGAAATGACCTTCTATTTCAATAATATCCCTGATATCAGTGGATTGATTACCTACAGTAAATAGGATCCAGGATCTTGCAGCCATAACTCCCGGAGGGATGTCATGTAAGCTATGCAATTGCCTGGGCTAGAGAGAAAAGATGTTTTGTAATTGCAGCATTCGCCACCATGTGAGGAGACAGTTAACCACACCTAAAGACCTCATCTGTTCTGGGCCAGCGGGGAATGTCCAATGTGGAAAGGAAGGGTTCTGAGAAACACACCTGATGTTCCAAACCTCTCTCTGCTTTCTCTGAGCCTTTTCTGGGTCTTCATCCTCATAATTTTGTAGCAAATATTGATACCAGGTAAGATCTCTGAGTCCTTTGAATCCAATTTGACAATGTAGTACTCTGTGTGAGCACGTAAATATTTCAGAACTACTATATCAATAGCAATAATGGCAATTATTAAGAACTCAAACATCATTTCCTCTGAGAGAATACTCTGACTTCACCAGTATTTTGACATACTACCATAATCATGAATGTGTCCTTTGTTTCCATCAGGCTCTATATCAAGTAGTGCAATTGTGCTATAGTTAACAAAGAGGTCCCCCAAATTTAATAGTTTTAGGAACAGAAAATACATTTCTTTCTCTCACAAAAGTCTCAAAGAGGTGTTTCCTGCTGGGATGGGGAGGAAAGTTCTGCTCCATATTTTATTTGAGGACTCATACTTATGGAGGCTCTGCCATCTTCAAAATATGTGGCTTCCAGATTCACCCTGGGGCTTGTGATCCTGTTCAGCCAAAAAGGAGAGAGAGCATGGAAGAGCAATTTGAGGTATTTTATGTGCCAGGCCCAGAAGTGCATCCATCACTCTGGTCACTTCCTTGGCCTCAAGCTTAGTCACATGGCTTCACCTAACTGCAAAAGAGGCTATTAAATGTAGTCTGGCTTTATTCTAAGAAAGAAAGGGGAAATCGATTTCAGAGGACAGCTAACAGTCTCTGCCACAGGCCCCAGACATGGATTGATTCTTTTCTGAAAGTATAAAAAAATAATCAGACCATTAAGAAAGGTCAGGCCAAGGATTTCTTGACAAGTCTCTATTTTATATCAAATATAGTATTAAGTAACAATCATATATGTATTTCACTGTTTGTTTAGCCCTCTGCTAATGAGGTTTCCTCATTTATTTAAATGGCTGAGGAGTGCAAACTTCTCTCCAACTCCATTCACCTTAGAAAAAGGAGAGATGATTATTGCTAAATAGTCAGTTTCTAGATATATCACCTGGCAGCTGCATTCAAATAAAAAAATATATCCTCAGTTCTTCTAATACCTGACTCTATCTTTTATAAACAGGTTGATGAGTGGGTATCATGGGTTTGCCTAGGAAAGAATTCAAGGCCAAGCCAGTACTATTAAACAGCAATCTTTTCTGAATGCAACTGTCCTTTGCAGGGTGGGGCTAACTCATAGGCAGTGTGCCCAGAGTTGGCAAGATATGGGTTGTTGGCAACTGTATTTATACCCACTTATACCTACTTTCAGTTACATGCAAATTAAGGGGCAAGCTAATGCAAATTGATGGGTGGGTTATTTAGAACTTTTTAGGAAAGGGGAAATAACTTCTGGGTCATTGCCATGGAAAGGAGTGGTAACTTTTATTGCCATGGCATTTGTAAACTGGCATGGCATTGGGTGGTAGTGTCTTATGCTAATGGACAATAAGGGCAGATAGGGATATCTTTCATTGTTGTCTGCTGGTTCCTGTCAGTTTCTTCACTTGATCCTGTTGGAACCAAGAAATAAGTCCTGTTGATCCTCTACCTCAATAAAATACAAGAACAACCTCTTTTTTTATACTCAAGGCACTGTAAGGCAATGGCATAGTTTATGTTCTCTAATGGAAAAATTAAAAACTAGAGTAGCAAAGGTAAATTCTGACCAGAGAGAGATATAGAAATTTAAAAGAAGATGACTTATTCCTATTTTATCCTTTTGTTGTAACATGTACAAGTTATTTTTTAAGATGTAACAGTTAGAACCTATACTACCTAACTCCAGGAACAATGGTGACTATTTTTTAATGTTGAAGGTAAAGGAAGAGCTATCACAAGGCAAAGATCCAAAAGGTTTCTCAGCACATGAGTTGGATCTTCCACAGACCCCTTGGGATCCAGAAGGGATCAAATCCCTCAGTTATATTTAATAGCTCCATGTAGCTTTCTTTATGACAACCACAAACAAGCAATGTATTTTGTGGTTATTTAATTTGTGCCTTTCACACCTCCTCAACAATAAGCTTTATAAGAGCAGGAACCTGTTTGTTTTGGCTTACCATTTAATCCACAGTTTCTAGCAAAGGACTTAACATATAAAAGAAATCCAATAATAGTTGGTAAATAAATAAATGGCAAAAAAACAGATAATGGTAGTTAACATTTATTGATTCTTTCTATGCCTACAGCAACCATGGCTTATGGTCCCAAGAAGCATCTGACGTTGGTTGCAACTCCAACCATTGGATTCTGGATAAACTAAGTGGTGTGTTTGCTCCTTGTCCATTTACTAATCCCCATAAGCTGAAAGAGTCTCTCCCCATCATCATTTTTCCTAAGGAATAAATTTACATATACCCTGATAATGCTCCAACTAAAAGACACAGATTGGCAAATTGGATAAAGAGTCAAGACCCATCAGTGTGGTGCATTCAAGAGACCCATCTCACGTACTGAGACACATATAGGCTCAAAATAAAGGGATAGAGGAAGATCTACCAAGCAAATGGAAAGCAAAAAAAAGCAGGGGTTGCAATCCTAGTCTCTGATAAAACAGACTTTAAACCAACAAAGATCAAAAGAGACAAAGAAGGCCATTACATAATGGTAAAGGGATCAATTCAACAAGAAGAGCTAACTATCCTAAATATATATGCATCCAATACAGGATCACCCACATTCATAAACCAAGTCTTAGAGACCTAAAAGGAGACTTAGATTCCTACACAATAATAATGGGAGACTTTAACACCCCACTGTCAATAATAGACATATCAACAAGACAGAAGGTTAACAAGGATATCCAGGACTTGAACTCAGCTCTACACCAAGCAGACCTAATAAACATCTACAGAACTCTCCACCCCAAATCAACAGAATATACATTCTTCTCAGCACCATGTTGCACTTATTCCAAAATTGACCACATAGTTAGAAGTAAAGCACTCCTCAGCAAATGTAAAACGACAGAAATTACAACAAACTGTCTCTCAGACCACAGTGCAATCAAATTAGAACTCAGGATTAAGAAACTCACTCAAAATCAGGCCGGGCGCGGTGGCTCAAGCCTGTAATCCCAGCACTTTGGGAGGCCGAGACGGGTGGATCACGAGGTCAGGAGATCGAGACCATCCTGGCTGACACGGTGAAACCCTGTCTCTACTAAAAAATACAAAAAACTAGCCGGGCGAGGTGGCGGGCGCCTGTAGTCCCAGCTACTCGGGAGGCTGAGGCAGGAGAATGGCGTGAAGCCGGGAGGCGGAGCTTGCAGTGAGCTGAGATCCGGCCACTGCACTCCAGCCTGGGTGGCAGAGCAAGACTCCGTCTCAAAAAAAAAAAAAGAAACTCACTCAAAATCACACAACTACATGGAAACTGAACAACCTGCTCCTGAATGACTACTGGGTAAATAACAAAATGAGGTGAGGCTGAGTGTGGTGGCTCACGCCTGTAATCCCAGCATTTTGGGAGGCCGAAGAGGGTGGATCATGTGTCAGGAGATGAAGACCATCCTGGCTAACATGGTGAAACCCTGTCTCTACTGAAAATACAAATAATATTAGCCAGGTGTGTAGTCCCAGCTACTTGGAAGGCTGAGCCAGGAGAATGGAGTAAACCTGGGAGGCGGAGCTTGCAGAGAGCGCAGATCACACCACAGTACTCCAGCCTGGGCAACAAAATTAGACTCCATCAAAAAAACAAAACAAAACAAAACAAACGAAATGAAAGCAGAAATAAAGATGTTCTTTGAAACCAATGAGAACAAAGACACAATGTACCAGTATCTCTGGGACACATTTAAAGCAGTGTGTAGAGGGAAATTTATAGCACTAAATGCCCACAAGAGAAAGCAGGAAAGATCTAAAATCGATACCCTAACTTCACAATTAAAAAAACCAGAGAAGCAAGAGGAAACACATTCAAAAGCTAGCAGAAGGCAAGAAATAACTAAGATCAAAGCAGACCTGAAGGAAATAGAGACACAAAAAAACCCTTCAAAAAATCAATGAATACAGGAGCTGGTTTTTTGAAAAGATTAACAAAATAGACAGCTAGCAAGACTAATAAAGAAGAAAAGAGAGAAGAATCAAATAGATGCAATAAAAAATGATAAAGGGGATATCACCACTGATCCCACAGAAATACAAACAACCATCAGAGAATACTATTAACACTTCTACACAAATAAACTAGAAAATCTGGAACAAATGGATAAATTGCTGGACAAATACACCTTCCCAAGACTAAACCAGGAAGAAGTCGAATTGCTGAATAGACCAATAACAGGCTCTGAAATTGAGGCACTAATG
Source organism: Papio anubis (assembly GCF_008728515.1). NCBI lineage: Eukaryota > Metazoa > Chordata > Mammalia > Primates > Cercopithecidae > Papio > Papio anubis. The sequence continues at coordinate 82,330,005 of NC_044984.1, forward strand.
AATAGCCTACCAAGCAAAAAATGTCAAGGACCAGACGGATTCACAGCCAAATTCTACCAGAGGTAAAAAAGTGGGCAAAGGATATGAACAGACACTTTTCAAAAGAAGACATTTATGCAGCCAACAGACGCATGAAAAAATGCTCATCATCACTGGCCATCAGAGAAATGCAAATCAAAACCACAATGAGATACCATCTCACACCATTTAGAATGGCGATCATTAACATGTCAGGAAACAACAGGTGCTGGAGACGGTGTGGAGAAATAGGAACACTTTTATACTGTTGGTGGGAGTTCAACCATTGTGGAAGACAGTGTGGCGATTCCTCAAGGATCTAGAACTGGAAATACCATTTGATCCCGCGATCCCATTACTGGGTATATAGCCAAAAGATTATAAATCATGCCACCATAAAGCCACATGCACACGTATGTTTATTGCGGCACTATTCACAATAGCAAAGACTTGGAACCAATCCAAATGTCCATCAATGATAGACTGGATTAAGAAAATGTGGCACATATACACCATGGAATACTATGCAGCCATAAAAAGGATGAGTTCATGTCCTTTGTAGGGACATGGATGAAACTGGAAACCATCAATCTGAGCAAACTATCACAAGGACAGAAAACCAAGCACTGCATATTCTCACTCATAGGTGGGAATTGAACGAGAACACGTGGACACAGGAAGGGGAACACCACACACCAGGGCCTGTCATGTAGTGGGGGGTTGGGGAGGGATAGCGTTAGGAGAAATACCTAATGTAAATGACGTGTTAAATGGGGGCAGCAAACCAACACAGCACATGTATACATATGTAACAAACCTGCACGTTGTACACATGTACCCTAGAACTTAAAGCACTATAAAATAAAACAAAAAACTTAAACAAATTTACAGGAAAAGAAACAACCACATTAAAAAGTGAGGAAAGGACATGAAGAGACACTTCTCAAAAGAAGACATACATGTGGTCAACAAACATATGAAAAAAAGCTCAACATCACTGATCATCAGAGAACTGCAAATCAAAACCACAAAGATATATCATCTCACAGCAGTCAGAATGGCTAATCAAAAAGTGAAAAACAACAGATACTGGTGAGGTTGTGAAGAAAAAGGAATACATTTACACTGTTGGTGGGAATGTAAATTAGTTCGACCATTGTGGAAGACACTGTGGTGATTCCTCAAAGACCTAGAGGCAGAAATACCACTTGATGCAACAATCCCATTACTGGGTATATACCCAAAGGAATATGAATCATTCTATTATAAAGATACACTAACACATATGTTCATTGCAGGACTATTCAGAATATTAAAGTCATGGAATCAACCTAAATGCCCATCAACAATAGACTGGATAAATAAAATATGGTATATATACACCATGGACTACTATGCAGTCATAAAAGGGAACCAGATCACGTCTTTTACAGGGGCATGGGTAGCACTGGAAGCCATCATTCTCAGCAAACTAATGGAGAAACAGAAAACCAAACACTGCATGTTCTCACTTATAAGTGGGAGTTAAGTGATGAGAACACGTGGACACACACTGGAGCCTGTTGGAAGTTGGAGGATGAGAGAAAGGAGAGCTTCAGGATGAATAGCTAATGGATGCTGGCTTAATACTTAGGTGAGGAGATGATCTGTACAGCAAATCACCATGGCACACATTTATCTGTGTAACAGATCTGCACATCCTGCACCTGTACCTCTGAACTGAAAATAAAAGTTGGGGAAAAAAAAAAAGGTTTGCATGCAGTGGTTCATTAAGATCAATGGCAAGGTCTGAACTAATGTAACCTATCCTGCTGTCATCAGCATTGACAAGACTGAAGAAAATTTTTGTCTGTTGTATGACACCAAAGGTCACTTTGCTGTTCATCATATCACACCTGAGGAGGCCAAGTACAAGTTGTGCAAAGTGAGAAAAATATTTGTGGTCACAAAAGGAATCCCTCATCTGGTGATTCGTGATGCTCACACCATCTGCTACTTGGATCTACTCATCAAGGTAAATGACACCATTCAAATTGATTTAGAGACTGGCAAGATTACAGATTGCATCAAGTTCAACAGTGGTAACCAGTTGACACTGGTATCCTGTGACTGGAGATGCTACCTTGAGAAGAACTGGTGTGATCACAAACAGAGAGAAACATTCTAGATCTTTTGATGTGGTGAATGTGAAAGATGCCAGTGGCAACAGCTTTGCCATCCACCTCTCAAACATTTTTGTTTTTTGACAAGGGCAACAAAGCATGGATTTCTCTTCCCCTATGAAAGGGTGTCCACCTCACCATTGCTGAAGAGAGACAAAACTGATGGCCAAATAGAGCAGTGGGTGAAATGGTCTCTAGACAAATTAGAAAGATCTTAAAGTTACTTAAAGTTAATACAGCATGAATAAAAAAATTATTGAAAGTTTCCTACACACTAGACACTGTACTGGGCATTTCACATGCAGCTGAATGATAAAACAGACGCCTCAGTATCCTCCTTGCTTAGAGGATGAGATAGGCTAGGTCACTTGACCAAGGTCACTCAACTAGAAAGGTGCAGAGTTGGAGAGGTTCAAAAGTTAGTCTTGACTACTCTGGATGCATGCTCTATGCACTCTGTTCTTTGTTCTTTCTGTTTTTCATCTCATCTTATTGGTTGAGTAGTCCCTCTTCTACTGCAACAGCACATTATAGAAAAGAATAATGGTTGGATTTCATAAATAGTATGCATGTCAAGAAAAGTGATTTCAAGCTGTAATGTAGGTTCTTTCTTAACTATGACTTCAATCCTTAGCAGTGAGGAGAAAAACTCAACCTATCTGACATTCTCTCTAAGAACCTAAGGCCACAGATACATTGTAGAACACTGGCACAGGAATTTCTGACAAAGAAAGGACAGATGAGTGTGTCCATAAGCATTAACACCTAAGTGTAAAGAGTAAAAACAACACTCTGAAACCAAGAACCACTCCAAAAGGAGTAAAGTTTGCAACTATAAAAGGGCAACACTGGGAAGGTCCTCTCTCTCCTGCAGTTTGTTTACCAGGCTCAGTGTTTATAGAAATATGGTCATCCCAGGCCTAATAATATTTACATTACAATTTTTTTATTGTTTAAATAACACTTTGTGACAGGGGTTTTCAACTTTAGTAGTATTGACATTTGAGACTGAATAACTCTGTTGTGGGGGATGAGGGCTGCCCTATGCATTGCAAGATGGTTAACAACAACCTTTAGCCACTAGATGCCTGTAACACTCCCTTAATTGAGACAATCAAAATGCTTCCAAACATTGCCAAATATTCCCTAGGGGAGCAAAATTGTTTCTGGTTAAGAACTAATGCATCTGGGGAAATTTATACCAATTATTTTTTTTTTTTTTGAGAGAGAGAGTCTCACTCTGTCGCCCAGGCTGGAGTGCGGTGGTGTGATCTCAGTTCACTGCAACCTCTGCCTCCAGGTTCAAGTGATTCTCATGCCTCAGCCTCCTAAGAGGCTGAGATTACAGGTGCCGGTCCCCATTCCCAGCTAATTTTTATATTTTAGTAGAGACAGGGTTTCACCATGTTGGTCAGGCTGGTCTCAAGCTCCTGACCTCAAAAGATCTGCCCGCCTCAGCCTCAAAATTCTGTGTCTAGAAGAGACAGGGAAATATGATTGAAAGGAGAAACAATGTGTAACTGATTATACAGATGAATAAAGTAAGGGGAAAATAGGGACCTTTGAGTGAGTGTGGATAATGTGTTTTACTAGTTATGGTACTTTGTAAATACATGTTCATAATTTGCCTTCACGGTTTTTTGGTCTATTTAGTCTATTGTCCTTCAAGATTTCAGGACAATAGATTACTATGTCCTAATATCCCTCTAAAAAGGTATAAATAAATATTTATATCCTTCTCTATTCCAAAGAGAAAGAAAGATAGTAATTTTTTATACATGACATCATTCTATGAACATATTTGTAAGTACCATTGTCAAGAAATACACCTTGATTGAATATATTTCTAGCTATAAATAGCAGTTTAATAGAAGATGAAGTTGAAGAAGTACTTGGAGAAACTGTTTCTCTCTGCCTCTCTCTCTCTCTCTCTCTCTCTCTCACACACACACACACACACACACACACAGATCTTTTCAACTTGCCAAAATAACTACATTTCTCCAATACATAATCCTCCTTATCTCAAATTTAAAACTAGTTTGTTAGCTCCTGACAATTTTTCCATGTCAGCAGCTACCTAATGTTTTTTAACAAAAATCAATATATTACCAGTTCTACACAACTTGATGTGTCTCTTTCACTCATATTCAAATATGTAAACTTTTTTTCTCATCCTAAGGTTTTATTAGTTTTGCTTCAACTCTGCTCTTTCTTCCTTTGTGCCCTATTTCTTTTCTTGTTTTATTTCTTGCATCCTTCTTTATTCCCTGACAAAAGGAAGATTATCATTCCTGACTCAAGCACTCATGACCTGCTGGCACCAACAGCTACACCTGATTTAAGTAGGGCCTTGGGCAGCAATGTCATCTTTGCGAGGAGGCACATATACCGAAGCTGCACCGTAGTCCTTGAGAGGAGTACCAAATTTGAACTGGGGCAACCTGGGCTGCTCTCTTCTGTACCCTAATGCAATTCATCGCTGCCAGCATGATTTCAACAAGAGTATGAAGAGAACAATATGCCTTGGAGTGTCCCCTGCTTCCCCTGGCTTTATGCTTTTATTTTCAAAAACTGTAGAAGCCCCCAGCTACATCAGAGCTTCTGTGGACCCTTATAAACTGAAATAAATTACTTTTTCTCTCTAACACCTGTCTTTGATGAAAGGTTATGCTTTGTTTATTTTCATTTCTGAAGACTCCTACTGCTAGCGTCAGTGAGTTAGAAATAAATGTACCCAAATAAAACGTTTTACTGTGAATGCTTGCTAGATTCCTGTTCTATTCCTGTGATCGTGCTGCCCTCTAGTGTTCAGCACACTGATATCGTCTCTGACATTTATTTGTATCTTCTTACCAAGATTTCTTCATGGGTTTGCCTCTTCTATTAGTGAAATTTGATAAGAAGTCTATGCTCAGCAATAAATAAATAATTGTATTTTAATTAAAGAACTTAATATAAGAATTAAGGTTTAGGAAATTTTAAAGATATGAATACTTAAAATAGATACAAGCATTTTCAATTGTCATCATATTGAAGCATCTCAAACTGGACACGGGCCAAAACCAAACTCCATACTCCTCATCTCCAGCCTTCCATTTGTTCACACTAAAGGCTTTGAGCTAATCTTGACCTCTTTCTTCCTCTCATCCTACATATCCATGAGAAAACCTGTGGGTTCTCCTACTGAATAAATTGGAATACACCCTTGCCATCACTACCTTGACTAAGATGTGAGTTCTCTCACTAGCGTTAGGGTGACAACCTTCTCACTGGTCTCCCTAAGGCCATGGCTCTCCCACCACATGGAGTCTCTAAGCCTCACCAGTCACTGTAGTTCTTTAGAAATGGAAAGCAGATTGCGGAATGACTGCTCAAAACTTCAAATTGCTTTCCACACCTCTCAGAGAAAAGACTGAAGTCTGTAATTTGGCCTACAATCCCTCTCTGGCCTGCCTCCACAACCCATTTCTCTGACCTCCTCTTTTACAACACACACACACACACACTCTCTTTTAGTTTAGTTTGTTTGTTTGTTGTTGGGGGTTTTAATTTAATGAATTAATTTATTTATTTAGAGCCCAAGGCTCACTCTATCACCCAGGCTAGAGTGCAGTGGCACAATCTCGGCTCACTGCAGCCTCCGCCTTCCGAGTTCAAGCGATTCTCCCACCTCAGCCTCCCGAGTAGCTGGGACTACAGGTGCCAGCCACCACATCTGGCTAAGTTTTGTATTTTTAGTAGAGACAGGGTTTCACCATATTGGTCAGGCTGGTCTCGAACTCCTGACCTCAGGTAATCCAACCGCCTCGGCTTCCCAAAGGGCTGGGATTGCAGGAGTGAGCCACTGTGCCTGGCCTGCTGTTCCCTCTTACTCAGAATGTGTTGACCCTAGGTATACCTAGGAATGCTATACCTAGAAATACTACTAGGCATACCTGTATAATTTGCTTCCTCACTTCCTTCACAGGACTCCTTTCAAAATGTTATAAGTGAGCTCCCTTACCCATCATAAAACAGCAAACTCCACACCATCCCCCACTGATATGGTTTGACTGTGTCCCCACCCAAATCTCATCTTGAATTGTAGTTCCCATAATCCCCACATGTCCTAGGAGGGACCCTGTGAGAAGTGATTGGGGTACAATTGCTTCCATAACCCAGGTACTGAGCACAATACTCAATAGTTTTTCAATCCTTGTCTGCCTTCCCTCTTCACTCTTCTAGTAGTCCCTAGTATCTGTTATTGCTATGTTTATCTCCATGAAAACCCAATGTTTAGCTCCCACTTATTAGTGAGAACATATGGTATTTGGTTTTCTGTTTCTTCATTGATTGACTTAGGATGATGGTCTCCTGGTGAATCCATGTTGCTGCAAAGGGCATGATTTCATTCTTTTTATGGCTGTATAGTATTCAGTGGTGTATATGTACCATATTTTCTTTCTCCAATCCACCATTAATGGTCACCTAGGTTGATTTCATGTCTTTGCTATTGCGAATAGTGCTGTGATGAACATAAAAGGGCATGTGTCTTTTTGGTAGAACGATTTTCTTTTGGATATATACCCAGTAATGGGATTGCTGGGTTGAGTGGTAGTTCTGTTTTAAGTTCTTTGAGAAATCTCCAAACTGTTTTGCATAGTATCAGGACTAACTTACATTCCCACCAACAGTGTTTAAGAGCTCCCTTTTCTCTGTAGCCTCACCAGCATCTGTTGCTTTTTGACTTTTTAATAGTAGCCACTCAGACTGACCTGAGATTATATCTCATAAGAGTTTTGATTTCCATTTTCCTAATGATTACTGATGTGAAACATTTTTCATGTTTTTTGACCCTTGCTTGTCTTCTTTCAAGAAATGTCTATTCGTGTATTTTGCCTACTTATCTTTGTCTACAATTTTAAATGGGGTTATTTGTCTTTTGCTTGTTGATTTGATTAAGCTCTTTATGAATTCTGGATATTAGGCCTTTGTTGGAGGCATAGTTTGCAAGCATTTTCTCCAATTCTGTATATTGTCTGTTTACTCTGTTGATAGTTTGTTTTGCTGTGTAGAAGCTCTTTAGTATAATTATCCCACCTGGTTTTTGGTTTTCCTTCTATTGCTTTTGAGGACTTGGTCATAGTTTCTTTCCCAAGGCCAGTGTCCACAATGGTGTTTGCTAGGTTTTCTTCTAGGATTCTTATAGTTTCAGGTCTTACATTGAAATCTTTCAACCATCTTTAGTTAATTTTTTACATGCTAAAAACTAGAAGCCTAATTTCATTCTTCTGCATATGGCTAGCCAGCTATCCCAGTACCATTTATTGAATAGGGAGTCCTATCCCCATTGTTTATTTTTGTCAAAGATTAGAGAATTTATGGATTCTCTATTCTGCTTCTTTGGTCTATGTGTCTGTTTTTGTATCAGTACCATGCTGTTTTGGTTACTGTAGCCTTATAGTATAGTTTGAAGTCAGGTAATATTACGCCTCTGGCTTTGTTCTTTTTTCCTAGGATTTCTTCAGCTGGTCAGGTTCCACGGCTCCATATGAATTTTAGAACAGTTTTTTCTAGTTCTGTGAAAAATGACATTAGTAGCTTGATTAGGAATGGGGTTGAATGTGTAGATTGTTTTGGGTAGTATGGTCATTTTAATGATATTCTTCCAATCCATGATCATAAAATGGTTTCCATTTTTTTCTGTCATTTAAGATTTCTTTCAGCAGGGTTTTGTAGTTCTCCTTCTAGAGACCTTTCACCTTCGTGGTTAGATGTATTTCTAGGTTTCTGTTGTTGTTGTTGTTGTTTTGTTTTGTTTTTTGCAGTGATTGTAAATGGGATTGCATTCTTGAATTGGCACTCAGTTTGAACATTGTTGGATGTATAGAAATGCAACTGATTTTTGTACATTGATTTTGTATCCTGAAACTTTATGGAAGTTATTTATCTGTCCCAGATATTTTTGTTAGAGTTTTTAGGGATTTTTACATATAGAATCATATTGTCAGCAAGAGATCGTTTGACTTCTTCTGTTCCTATTCAGCTGCCTTTTCTTTCTTTCTCTTTCCTGAGTGCTCTGGCAAGGATTTTCACCATTATGTTGAATGGGAGTTGTGAGAATGGACATCTTTACCTGTTTCAGTTCTCAAGGGTATTATTTCCAGTTTTTGCCTGTCAATATTATTTCCAGTTGGCTGTGGGTTTGTCAGAGATGGCTCTGATTATTTTGAGGTATGTTTCTTTAATCCCTAGTTTCTTGAGGGTTTTTATCACAAAGGGATGTTGGATTTCATCGAAAACTTTTTCTACATCTATTTAGATAATTGTATGGTTTTTGTTTTAAATTCTGTTTATGGAGTCAATCACATTTACCGATTTTTGTATGTTAACCAGCCTTGCATTCCAGGACTGAAGTCTAGTTGATCATGTTGAATTAACTTTGTCATGTGCTTCTGGATTCAGTTTGCTAGATTTTTTGAGGATGTTTTTGTCTATGTTTGTTAGAGATATTGGCCTAATATAGTAGTTTTCTTTCTTCGTTTGTCTTTGCTGGGGTTTAGTATCAAGGTGATGCTGGCTTCATAGAATGAGCTCGGGAGGAGTCTTACTCCTCTATTTTTAAGAATAGTTTCAGTAGAATTAGTACCAGCTCTTCTTTGTATAGCTGGTAGAATTCAGCTATGAATCCATCTATCTGGCCCAATTCCCTCCTTTTACAACCAACAGTGAATTCATTCAAATCCTGTGACCAACTTGCCCACTTTAAAGAGATCCCATTGTCAATGGTGGAGCATCTTTTACTTTGAAAAATAATCTTAGTTGCGTCATCTTGCTTCTGTGAATTGGAAAGCATCAACATGGAAATGTGAACTCTCCATGATTTATACTATTTTGAAAAAACAGAGGAAATAATAAGTATTTAGAAGACTACTTAGGTTAAGAACTTATATTCAATGAGAGGTTTAGGTTCAGAATGGAGCCTAGCACTTATCAGCAACTTACTTGAGCAAGTTTGTGAACAATTTGGAGCTGCAATTTTCTCGTGTGTAAAATGAGAAGGCAAAATTAGTGCATATTGGAAAGGGTAAGATGAGAGGTAAATTCAATAATACTGTATATATTATTCACTTAGCATATTCCTGCTTTGGAATAAGCACTCTATAAAGGTTTACTGTTGCTACTGGTATTGGCACTCTTATTCTTTGCAGAATCACAATCAACATAAAACATGTCTTTCAATGAAATATAATGTTAGCTGGACATATCTAATTTTTATTAATATAGCATTATGGAATTTATTATGGTTTAACTTTTAACTTTAGGAAACACTGAGACTTGGTGATTATATGATTTAGTTTCCGTATCTCCTTAAAATTCATTTTGTTTAATTTTCTGATAGACTGTGAGCTTGTTGACATCTGAGTCTCCTTTGACTCAAGAAATCTTTATTCATTGTCTGCTATGTGATAGACATCATTTCAGGTTTAGAGAAATCAAAACTGAACTAAACAAAAGTCTTTGCCTTCATGAGACTATGACACTTGAGGATAAAATTTGACAATAAACAAATACATATACAATATATATAAATATAGTTGGAGGGATAACTCCAATATCTTGAGTAGAAATTGGTTCAGAATAAGCATTCAGTTAATTGAAATAAAATTTAAGTTGATTATTTTAAATTATGTCATTGTAATGTGGAGAATATGCAAAGATGTGCTGGAGTGAGCTTTTTCCAGCTCAGAAAAGCCAATTGTGTGCATTTATTCCCAATTTTGAGATCACTGACTTCACCTTAGTAGCTTTAAAACAGTCACTGCAGGAGATTTTTACACTATGGAAATTAGCAATGCTACACACAGGGTCTGCTTTTTCTAAGAACCATTTTTTTAAGCATTTTCCAGCACCTCACTGAATAAAGTCTGGCAAGGAGCAAATTCTGAATTTTATGCACTTCTGAAAATAAATAATCCTTAACATATTATATTAGTAAATTAACACATATTAATGTAATAGTACATGAAAATATTACATTAATAAATTTCAGAGAGCCAAATTTATAAATTATATAACACAATGTTAGTATGAAGATGATCCAGAAAGTGCATACTTATGTAAATGAATACTTTCTTCCAATTAATAGCAATCTTTTGATTATTTAGGCCCAGGAAAGAAGCATAATGTGGATAATGCAGACCATTAACTAACTAATAAATATTTGTATTTAATTTAAAATATCTTTTTTTGATAAAAGTTTGTGTTTCTGTTAGAATTTACTCAGTATGTTGTTAAGCAATTTATTTCCTTTAAACATAATAACCCACCAGCTATGGAGGACAAAGAGAAACTTCTGGGTGTCAGGAGGAAGTAAATTTAAAATTATTTTCCTGTGGAAAAACCATGAAAATCATTTAGTCGACTATATGCAGAGCTACAATGCTCTGGGCTAGAAATTTCCCAAGGCTGCATGCCTTGAGAGTATACATTATTAAATCATAATTTTTTGAAAAAGGAAAACATATTTGAAATTCTGCTACAACCTGTGTTTTATTGTTTAATTTTTGGTGGTGTATCAAATTTATTTTGTTCTTTTATGTTTTAGAAATGCGTTTCTATTAAAATATTAGATATAGATTTGATTCTGAATCAAAAATGTAAGAAAGGGAAAAATTAATGCATTCTCAGCCATCAGGGAATCCCATGTACAAGGAGCAAGCGAGTATGAGAATTACTAATCTGTTCTCAAAAAGATCTTCGAACTGTATTTCCAACCCATGCCCCAGCAGAAACATACAGGTCTTACTTATATTTAGTTCCTGTCTAATATTAGGCAAATGAAATATTAGATTATGTCCTAAAAGCACAATCATATTAATTCTATTATGTTGATCAGTAAGTGATAATAACCTGTCAAATATTTTTCAGTAATAATATATGGGTACCATTTACTGAAAACCACCCTCTAGCTAGGCACAACTCTTGGTACTTAATATACTATCTCCAATCCCCGTAACAACCTTATCAGAAAATTATTATTATAAATGAGGAAATTAATGTTCAGAGAGGTTAAGTATTTCCTCCAAGGTCAAACAACTAACAAATAGCAAAATGAGGACCCTTAAAAAGGCCATTTTGGCTTAAAAGTTCATGGAAGTTTACTGAATTTATTGGCAATTACCCAACCTTCTGCTAATCGCCTTTAATTTGTTCTATGGCAATCTTTTCCCTGGGGGAAAAGAACATAAACATATCCTGGCAATAGGGGCATTATCTTCATGAACAGGACCATCTAGCAAAGCCAACTCAAAGCACATTAAATCGGAGCCCAGAGTTCTGCCTGCCTTGCTGTGTATAATCTCTTTTGATTAACTTACAAATGGCACAAATTGTCCTTTTGAGTTTATGCCAGGAGTGAAGTAGAAGTTGTGGCTTTTATTTTTGCCAGGCAGTTGAGGTTTCAATTTGTGGCAAACTAAGTGTAAGTAAAAGGAAACTGTTGAGCTAGAACTTTCATTTCCATGTCAAATGGCAGTTTATGGTAAAAGGAGCCAAAAAGCGTTTTCAAATAAATAGCTGTCTTTAGTAAACTTTTCTTAAAGATAACATAGACATATCCCAAAATTAGAGTTAAAAACAAGCTATTTGGGTCACTCAAGTAAATTGAAGAAAAGAGAATTTAGGTACAAATTTATAATCATTGTACTGATAGCTAATTTATGTACAACCAAGAATAATGACTTAAGTAAGAAGATAAATATCATGAAAACACAGCCCATAAGTGATAAAAGTCAGAGGAATAGTGCTTAATTTCTTAGAAACATGTCCTTGTTTATTTGGAAAGTGTATTTAGGGGGTTCTACGTGACTTTAGGACTGGAATATGTTGGCCTCTCTGTTGCCTTTCTTTTCTGTACTCATATATTGGGAAGCATAACAATAATTTAATTCAGTGGTATGCTTCTAAATTTGCTATAATTCATGTATACATTCAACATATTATTTTTGTAAATGTTAAAATTCCGCCCGTGACATTTGAGTGCTTGATTTACCTGAAATTTACCTTTATGTGTGAGATTACAGATTCATTTTCACTTTTTTTCTATATGGATACCCATTTCCCCAACATATTTATTTATGTTTTTATTTATTACTTTTAATCAACACATACTAATCATACATATTTATGGAGTACAGTGTAATGTTTTGATACATGTATATAATGTGTAATGACAAAAATCTGAGTAATTAGCATATTCAACACCTAAATTTATCATTTCTTAATGTTGAGAAGAATCAAAATCCATTCTTTCAACTATTTGAAAAATGTACATAAATCATTTATTGTAATCACCCTACAGTACAATAGAACATCAGAACTTAGTTCTCCTATCTAGCGGTACTTTTGCAACCATGAACCAACCTCTGGCTGTCTCCCCTCTCCCCAACCTTCCAACCCTCCAGTAACCACTATTCTATTCTCTACTTCCATGAGATCAACTTTTTGTGCCTCCACGTATAAGTGAGAACATGCAATGTTTACCTTTCTGTGCCTCTCTTATTTCACTTAATATAATGTCCTCCAAGCTCATCCATGATGCTGCAAATGACAGAATTTCTCTCCTTTTTACTGCTAAGTAGTGTTATATTATGTATATATACCACATTTTCTTTATCCATTTGTTGACGGACACTCAGGTTGATTCCATATCTTGGCTATTGTAAATACTGCTACAATAAACATGGAGTACAGATACCAATACAATGTACTGATTTTTTACCTTTTTAGATATATACACTTTACTAGCTTTCCTGGATCATATGGTAGTTTAGTTTTTAGGAACCTCCATAATGTTTTCCATAATGGTTGTACCAACTTACATTCCCATCAACAGTGTATAACAGTTCCCGTTTCTCTGAATCCTCACAAGCATTTGTTATTTTTTGTCTTTTTTATAATGACCATTCTAAGATGAGACGATATCTCATTGTAGTTTTGACTTGCATTTTCCTGATGATTAGTGATGTTTAGCATTTTTCCCTATATCTGTTGGTCATTTGCATGTGTTATTTTGTGAGATGTTTATTCAACTTATTTGCCCATTTTTTAATTGGAATATTTAGGTTATTTTTTTCCTATTGAGCTGTTTGAGTTCCTTGTATATTCTCAATATTAATCCCTTGCTGGGTAAATAATTTGCAAATATTTTCTCCCATTCTGCAGGTTGCCTCTTCATTCTGTCATTGTTTCCTTTACTCCGCAGAAGGCTTTTAGTTTGATATAATTCCAATTATTTGTTTTTCTACTTTTGTTTCCTGTGCTTTTAAGGTTTTCTCCATAAAATGTTTGCCCAGACCAATTTCCTGAAGTATTTCTTCTACAGTTTCTTCCAGTAGTTTCATCATTTCTGATCTAACATTTAAATCTTTACTCCACTTTGGTTTGATTTTCATATATAGTGAGAGATGGGGATCTAGTTTTATTTTTCTGTAGATAGACATTCAGTTTGCCCATTTCCATTTATTGAAGACACTGTCCTCTACCCAGAGAATGTTTTTGGCAACTCTCTTGAAAATCAATTGGCTGTAAAAATATGGATTTATTTCTTGCTTCACTATTCTGTTCTATTGGTCTTTGTCTAATATATTTATTTAATAATATTTCCATTTTTTTACTGATCTGTAATACCACCTCTTTCATGTATCAGTTTACATAGATATATAAGTTTATTTTCTGGGGTCTCTACTCTCTTCCATTTTGCCTCAAATATGATGACAATCCCAACACTATGCTGTAACAAATATTAAATATAGCTCTATAATATTAGATAGCTTTAGGATAAATATTGATATTTGATAAGGCAACTCTCCATACATCACTCTTCTTTGTTAGTAGTGTCTTGAATATTCTAAAGACTTTGGAATTTCATATTAATTTTAGAATAAGCTCATCAAGCTTTGTGAACAGAAAAAAAAAGTGTTAGAATTTTGATGGATGTGACATTGAATAAGTCAAGTTGCAGATAATTGACATTTTTAATACATTGTGTCTGTCTATCCATGAACATGGTATGGCACTCCATTTATTTGTTTGTTAAATTCTATTACAGTTTTATAGATTCTGCACAAAACTTTTGCACTTTTTTTGCTAGTTTTATTCTTAAATGCCTTATATTTTTGTTGCATTTATAAATGTATTCTTTTTTGCCTAAGTTGCTAGTTCTAAACATGTTAGTATATAAGAAATACAATTGACTTATGTATATCAAGCTTATATGCAAAATGAGCTCATCACTCTTGATAAATCTAATTTGTCCACAAATACTTGGGGATTTCTATATAGATAATTATGTCACCTAAAAAAATGCCATTTCTTTTCTTAATTCCAATTATTATAGGTTTTATTACTTCTTTCTCATCTTGACAGTAAGCCCCATTGTTTTGATCTTCAACTTATAGGAATTTTTTTAGAATTCATGATTATTTGTTGTGGAATTTTATAGATGTCATTCATCAGTTTAAGGGAGATTAAGAGTTTAAGCACGATGGCATTCATTAGTTTAAGGGAGATTATTTATATTCCTAGGTTGCTAGTTAGCTGCATTCCCAAAATTTTGATATGTAGAACTCTTAACGTTTATTACTAAGAATATTTTAATTTTTATTGCTTCCTTCTTTGACTCACAAACTATTTAGAAATATGCCTTTTAATTATCACTTAAGTGGATATCTTTATTCATTTTTTGTGGAATCTTACAAAATTGTATTATCACAAAATATGTCGTACATATAAAAATATTCTTTGAAATTTGTTGAGACTTGCTTTATGGTCAAATTTGTGGTCAGTTTTCATAAATGGTGAATTTGTGCTTTGAAAAATGTAAGCTCTCCAGCTCTTGAACGTAGTAGTTGTATAGTTTGCTATTGCTGTGTAACAGATTGCCATAAACTTAGCTACTTTAAAAAAAATTGATTTTTTAGCTCATAGTATGGTTCTCGGCAGAGGTCCATGGTATGTCAAAATTGTCTGAGCTGTGTCTTAGCACAGTTGTATTAATTTCTGGAGAATTTAAGGAAGAATCTGCTTCCATGTTCACTCTTATTGTTGACTGAATTCAATTCTTGTTGTTGTAGGACTGAAGTCTCCATTTTTTTTGTTGGTTGTCAACTGGATGCCACTCTTAGCTCTGAAATATCACCTACATTACTTGTCATGTGGCTCCTTCCATCTTCAAAGCCAGCAACAGAATCTCCCTTGCACTATTTCCCTTTTGTGATGCTAGTTTCATTCTTCAAGATAAAAACTCAGAACCTCCTAAATGCCTATTTGATTAGATTGTATCCACCAAGGGTAATATCCCTTTCTTAAAGTCAAAAGTGCTATATATCAGAATTTAATCATGGGAAAGATATTCCATCATATGCACAGTCCTGGGGCTTTACAGTTCATGTATACCATGGGTGGAAGTAGGAAGCCTGGAGAACATCTTAGAATTCTGCTTACAACACTAGCCTATGTATCATTAGGTCAAGCTTGTTAATTGGTTGTATTCTTTTATATCTTTATTTAATGTGTACTTGATCAATCAATTGCTGAGTGTGGTGTTTATGTCGTTCACTATGATAATGGTGAAAGATTAATATCTACTTATAGTTCTGTCCATTTCTATTTTTATATATGTTTAAATTTATTGTTAGGTACATAGGAACAGCATTGTTTGTGCTTGATGAACAGAAACTTTTATGTTTCATAGTCATGTTTTTCTGTCATAATGGTCTTGTACATTACATTAATACAGCAATATTAGCTTTTTTTCATTAGTAGTCACCAATATATATTTTTCTATCATTTTTTCTGTCAAACATTCTGTGTTTGGAAGTTTTACATGGGTCTCTTTTAAATATCATACTGCTGGATATAAAAATATTTATCCATTATAATTTGCCCCAGTTACATGATAGTTACTAATACATTTTATTTTTGCTACTTTATTTCGTGCTTTTTATAGAACCTTTTCTTTATTTTTTATTTCTTTTTTATTCCATGTTATTCTTTCTACCAATTTAGCAGTAATATGATATGACTTCTGTTTTCTTACAGTTATCCTATAAATGTTGGCATGCATGGTTAATTTAACAACATCAAAATTATATCTTACCCTTCAGGCTCACTGTGTATAGCTACAAGGCAGCAGGTTGTGTTTGGATTATGATCTATTTCCCCTTGAATGCATACAGCACAATCCACACACCCTTGCATGTTCAACTATACAAAGAGCTCAAGTTGCCTTAACTCTGGTCACCTATTGTTATAACTTGCATGTAAATGGTCTGAGATTTTAATTCTACCTTTTTTTTTAACTTACAAATTAGAAAGTATTATTGTTGCTTTATATAATATTGTTTTGTTAAATTAAACCACATGTTATGTTCACTGGTAACAATTCCCTATGCCTCTCAGATTATTTTTGTAAATCACTTTTCTTTTTCCAGAAGAATATAATTCAGAAGTAACTTTAGATTTTGATTTGGGGAAAAGAAAAAATCTCAGTTTGGATTTTTCTAACAGGTTTTAATTTCTATTAAATTTTTGAAAAGTGATTGGTAATTTTTCTAGATTGCTTATTATTATTATTATTATTATTATTATTATTATTATTTTTGAGATGGAGTCTCACTCTGTTGCCCAGGCTGGAGTGCAGTGGCCAGATCTCAGCTCACTGCAAGCTCCGCCTCCTGGGTTTACGCCATTCTCCTGCCTCAGCCTCCCAAGTAGCTGGGACTACAGGCATCCGCAACCTCTCCCGGCTAGCTTTTTTGTATTTTTTTAGTTGAGACGGGGTTTCACCATGTTAGCCAGGATGGTCTCGATCTCCTGACCTCGTGATCCACCCGTCTTGGCCTCCCAAAGTGCTGGGATTACAGGCTTTAGATTGCTAATTATTTAAGTGCATTGATTATTCCATTATTATCTGGCTTTCTTGCTCTTGAGAGTAAATATCAGCATAATATTTATTTCTTTGTAGTCAAAGTCTTTTCTCTCTGCTTAAGATGATATTTTTGGTGTACTGCTGTTTAAAGACAGAGAGTGCAGGTGAGAGTTTCTGTTTGTTTCTTTTTTATTTTTTGATCCACAGGGCTTTCTATGTCTGAGGATGGTGTTTTTTCCAACAATTTTTGCAACCATTTTCCTTATCATATCTTTTCCATTTTCTCTATTGTCTTATCTAGAAGACACAGGTTGACACTCTTACTCCATTCTCCGTCTGTCTTTACTTTTCTTTTATAATTTTCATTTTTAGTCTGTGATACATGATAGCAAATTTATTCAAATACAGTCTTCAACATGTACTCTTTTCAGTAGCATATCTAATCTTTTTACCCAATCTTTTATTATCACACCTATGTTATTCCTACTATTTTATTTTCACTTTAAATTTTCTATATGGTTTCTTTTCAAATATTTCTAGTCAATGTTAATAGTCTTTTATCAATTCTTTATGTTTTCAATGCATTCTTTACCTTTTAATTACTTTTTGCAGGTCTGATTCTGTCATTTGTTGCTACTCTTGACTCAATGGCTATTTCTATATGTTTAGTGCTGGAGGGTGGGTTATATGTTTATGTTATTTGGAACTTCATCTTCGGTGATTCCTTGAAGCCTAAGTTTAGAAGCCAGAGACTACAAATTATTTACTTTTGCTTCATCCAGGTACCTGGAGGCAAGATCAATTTCAGGATACTTAATACTACATTTTAGGCTTGAAGTTTGTTAGGACATCCTGATCATGTGAATTAAGCTCAAAATTCACCTGAAAAAGTTAAAATCTTTAGAGATGCTAGGAGAAGAAGATATATACTAACACTGCCTCTGTCTGCAAAGTAAGGATTCATTTTCTAGTTCCCTCCTTTGTAGTTCACCATTAACGGGTCCTGGCATTTTGTGACCCCCAACTCTGGTCATGCCCTAAACTTTGTCTCTTGTTCACCTATTCCTGGACCATTGAAGTTAACAATCTATGGCAGAGACATATAAATACCTGAGGACAAACACCAGCTCTAATTCTTCTTACTCTTCTGGATTCTCTCTTTGTCATTCTAGCCTCTGAGGCAATCCGTTTTCTCCCCAACCTGTTCTGATATACACTGAAAAAAATGCTTTTGTTGTATATTGTTTTGTTTCTAAATATGACATAGTTGGGTGTGTTATTCCAGAAAAAAAAAATCTCTGAATATATAGTTTACCATACTTCTGGAAACTGAAATCTCATATTTTCATTCTTTACAACTGTTTTTTTCATATCAGCTACAAGTTACCAGGTAGTTAGCTATTATGTGCCAGGCACTAAGTTTTTTTTTTTTTTTCTCTCTCTCTCTCTCTCTCTCTGTGTGTGTGAGTGTGTGTGTGTGTGTGAGAGAGAGAGAGAGAGAAAGAGAGAGAGACCTTATTTTTACAACAAATAGTAATGTGATAAGAGGAAAGTAGCATGGAAATTATTGAGGAAAAAAAATCACTTAAGAGAATCTTATCCTGTCCCTATGTATAAAATATGAATTTATTCTAGATCTTAGGCCTATTTTTCTACAGATTTTCAATATTAGAGATTATAGACTAAACATGTTTGAATTACTTGTCCAAATCACTCTCTAGTTAATACCAAAGAACAACGGTATGCATTACTTTTAGCAGAATGGTTCACAGACCTAATGGTTTTGCCCAAAGCTTCCTTAATAACTACAACAATTTCATATAACAATAACCCTATAAATTACCTGGGATGTATAGAATAAAAAATAGAAATTATTTTGAAATTATACTTTTGTGTGGTCCATTCTCCATCTGAAATACTCTAGAAATGTAATTAACACAGCCTCTCTGCTCAGCCTAGCTCCTTTGCTAAGATGACAAATCCCTGGCAAAAAACCAGACTCTTGTTACAGCCAGTCTTTCTCCTTCTGTCTATAGTTTACATAATAAAAGAAACAAGAAACAATCCATGTGAAAAATGCAAGTGTTACAGAACCGACAGGAAAAAAATGATAATTAGACAGAAAATGTTGCTCTTTTGCCTGTGTGTGCTAAGTGGATTATTTGCAGAGCCACAGGCAAGAGTAGATATGAAGACTTATACACCAAATACCTAAATATTTTAAAGTTGTAAATAAAGCTACCAAATATAGCTACCAAATATATCCGCGTAATGTTATAGAACACCAGGTTTATATTTAGAATCCTGGGACAACTCAGAGTTCTACTCCAGGAAGCAGAACATGAAAAGCCTCAGGCTCCTGGAATGAATTGCATCCTGTTTCTCCTCCCATTCCCTGCTATAATATGTCCTAAGGCTCAAGAGATCCTGTGCACATGTATGGACAGAACAGCCCACATTCTCCACCTCCTTTAACATCCTGTAAACAATTTCTCCTTCTCCACCCATCTGATAGCAAGGTTTACCCTTTGAAGCACTATTTTGGGGGAGAGGCTCATATAACACTGCAAATGACCTCAGGGTAATTACAACAGAGGAATCCAGCATCCCTGGTTCTAGAGCATGTCCTAGAAGGAGGAGCATGTCTCCATGGCACTGCGGAGTTCTTAGCCAGTGCGAGTCACTCAAAACACAAGGTTCATGGCAATTATCCACATTTCTAATGACTGTTCTGGTTGATCCGAGGAAAAGAAACTTCAGTGACAGGTATTAGATTATTCAATAAATATTAAGTATCAATTATATGTCAGGTGCAAGAAATATAAAGAAGGAAAGACATTGTTCTTTTCTTGAAAACACTCATAAACTAATGGGAGACTAAATAAGCTAATCACTATGCTTAGTATAATCACATAATGGAATGCAGGTGGGTGTCCAAGTAGAAAAGTTCACTCTAAAACTAATGTTCTTGGCAACATTTCTCTAAGGAACACATGAGCACAAGTCCTCTGTTTTAAAACAGAAAGGAAGTGTTCCTTAAAATTTAACAATTCCTCCTTTATCCTACAGTAGTCCCAATGTCCGGACAGGCCACCACCACATGCAGGACGATAAGTCGACACAACTCCTCATATAGAGGAATGCTAGCAGCAAGAAATGTTTAAGAAATTTTGCAAACCACACAATGCCAAGCAAGACTGTTGGGTGAAGTATCTGTGAAATATGCCTTCTCTTATAGTCCCACAGCATCTATTCTGTACTTCCACTATGGCACAGAGTACATCACGTAAGTGCTTAAATCACTTGTTTGCATCACTCATTATATTAGAAGCATTTAGAGAGAAAGACCTGATTTATCTTTGTATCTGTAACACGTAGCAGAGGGCTTGATCTCAAAGGTGCTCTTTTAACATTTATTGAATGAATTTCAGTTAGGTCTACACAAAATGTGCTTCATTTCAAAAGTAGTACTATAAAAAAATGCTTTTGTGGAGCATTAGTATAATTTTCTGATATAACTATGTTTTCTTTCTTGTCTTGGTTGCCAGAAAACTCAAAATTAAATGTAATATTCACAAGCTGTATATGTTGATGTGTGCTTGAGTAACAGATAGGAAGATAAACAGCATATCTACACCATCCTTACAGAAGCAAAAAGGGAAGGTAATGGGGAAGAAATCTTGATGAGGAGACTTACCATAATGACTCCAAGATTGACATCTCTAGCCCAGGGTGGCTTCTTCCTATCTCATTGTTTGTTTAGGTGAACAGAAGATTTAATTTTTTAGTGAGTTATTTGATGTAGTATAGTTTCTGCTACATAGTAACAACTATTTTTTATTATGCATATGAAAGGTAGTCATGTTAGGCAGAACAAAATGGCTCCCCAAAGATGTCCACATCCTGGTCCCCAGAACTTGTGGATATGTTAGGCTATTTGGCAAAGGGAAACTAAGTTTGCTAACCACCTGCCCTTATATAGTGAAAATACCCTGGATTATCCAGGTCCAATGTGATGGTTAATTTTATGTGCCAACTTGCCTGAGCCATGATGCCCATATATTTAGTCAAACATTATTCTGGATGTTTCTGTGGGGGTGATTTTGGATGTGATTTACACAGAGATATAGACCAATGGAACAGAACAGAGTCCTCAGAAATAATACCACACATCTACAGCCATCTATAGACCAATGGAACAGAACAGAGTCCTCAGAAATAATACCACACATCTACAGCCATCTGATCTTTGACAAACCTGAGAGAAACAAGAAATGGAGAAAGGATTCCCTATTTAATAAATGGTGCTGGGAAAATTGGCTAGCCATAAGTAGAAAGCTGAAACTGGATCCTTTCCTTACTCCTTATACGAAAATTAATTCAAGATGGATTAGAGACTTAAATGTTAGACCTAATACCATAAAAATCCTAGAGGAAAACCTAGGTAGTACCATTCAGGACATAGGCATGGGCAAAGACTTCATGTCTAAAACACCAAAAGCAACGGCAGCAAAAGCTAAAATTGACAAATGGGATCTAATTAAACTAAAGAGCTTCTGCACAGCAAAAGAAACTACCATCAGAGTGAACAGGCAACCTACAGAATGGGAGAAAATTTTTGCAATCTACTCATCTGACAAAGGGCTAATATCCAGAACCTACAAAGAACTCAAACAAATTTACAAGAAAAAAACAAACAACCCCATCAAAAAGTGGGCAAAGGATATGAACAGACATTTCTCAAAAGAAGACATTCATACAGCCAACAGACATATGAAAAAATGCTCATCATCACTGGCCATCAGAGAAATGCAAATCAAAACCACAATGAGATACCATCTCACACCAGTTAGAATGGCGATCATTCAAAAGTCAGGAAACAACAGGTGCTGGAGAGGATGTGGAGAAATAGGAACACTTTTACACTGTTGGTGGGATTGTAAACTAGTTCAACCATTATGGAAAACAGTATGGCGATTCCTCAAGGATCTAGAACTAGATGTACCATATGACCCAGCCATCCCATTACTGGGGATATACCCAAAGGATTATAAATTATGCTGCTCTAAAGACACATGCACACGTATGTTTATTGCAGCACTATTCACAATAGCAAAGACTTGGAATCAACCCAAATGTCCATCAGTGACAGATTGGATTAAGAAAATGTGGCACATATACACCATGGAATACTATGCAGCCATAAAAAAGGATGAGTTTGCGTCCTTTGTAGGGACATGGATGCAGCTGGAAACCATCATTCTTAGCAAACTATCACAAGAACAGAAAACCAAACACCGCATGTTCTCACTCATAGGTGGGAACTGAACAATGAGATCACTTGGACTCAGGAAGGGGAACATCACACACCGGGGCCTATCATGGGGAGGGGGGAGGGGGGAGGGATTGCATTGGGAGTTATACCTGATGTAAATGACGAGTTGATGGGTGCAGCAGACCAACATGGCACAAGTATACATATGTAACAAACCTGCATGTTATGCTCATGTACCCTACAACTTAAAGTATAATAATAATAAATAAATTAAAAATAAAAAAATAAAAAAATAAAAAATAGGTAGACTTTGAGTAAAGCAGTTCACCTTCCATAATGTGGGTGAGCCTCAACCAGTCAATTGAAGGACTGATTAGAATAAAAGACTTGACTTCTCCTCAGCAAGAAGGAAGTTTCCAGCAGACTGCCTTCAGACCTGAACTGCAATTATCTTCTGATTCTCCCACCTGTTGGCCTTCCCCCATGAGATTTAAGACTCACTAAGCCTCCACAATCTCACAAGCTAATTTCTTAAAGTGAATTTCTTCCTATACATGTACACACATCCTATTGGTTGCATTTCTCTGGATAATACTGACTAATACAGATTTTCATACCAAGTGTAGTTCTAGAGGAGTATAATCCTAAGGATGAGTTTTCTGAATCGGTTCTGGGGTTTCTGGAATTGGCTCTATAATCTGATTAAGCACACTAATAACTCTATTTCCAGTTGTAGAGAGAAGATTACTAGTTCATGGCATGATGTGGCAATAGAAATAGGCAAAATATTACCACTGGAAACTCCTAATCAACCACTTATAAGAGGCAAGGATCTGTTGAAATGTTTATGATACCTTTGAAAATTTTTGTCAAACTAACAAGTATAATGAGCTTTGCTGCTTGCCCCTAATACCCCTGAAGAAAGTGGAGAAAGAAAAAGATGAACTCAAGGATTTGAATTTCCAGCTCAGGTCATTTCTATTCCATAAATGACCGGAAAGTTACATGCCTGCCCTGAAATAGAGTGTTATTTCCTGTAGCCACAAGGCTGAAATTGCTGAAAAACCAAACCCAGGATTTCCTCTCCCAAGTGGTTAACTTACAATGCAAATAGAATTCCCAAGCTTGCAGGGAAGTGAGGACATTGACTGGGAAGGAATGTGATCCTGAAAGTTGAAATGGGGATATTTAGCAAGACTCTGATAAAGATGAGGACATTCTGAGTTTTCTTCACCACTAAAAATAGTAGCTCCACTCCCAGTAGAAGCAACCTCTCCACCTCCACCTGAGATGAACCCTGACAGTTGCCTTAAAAGATGCTAATTCTCCTCAAGATCCACCCCACCATCCTTCTTTGATACTAGACCTATAACTAGACTCAGTCCCCTAAAGATGAGGTATAAAGTGTGATCCATGAGGGAGTGTGCTATACTCCAAAAGAACTACTTGAGTTTTCTAATTTATACAGATTTAAATACAGGGAATATGTCTGAGAATGGATACTAAAGGTGGTGAATAACGGTAGAAAGAAAATGAAGTTGGATCAAACCAAATGTATTGACATAGACCCACTGTGCAAAGATTCTGCATTTAATGTGGCAACTTGGGGAGTTATAAGGAGCTCTAATTGGCTGAGCATGCTGGCCCATGCCTGTAATCCCAGAAGTCTTGGAGGACAAGATGGGTAGATTTCTTGAGCCCAAAAGTTCAAGACCAGCTTGGGCAACATGTTGAAAACCTGTCTCTACAAAAAATACCAAAATTGGTCAGGTGTGGTGGCACATGTCTGTAGTCCCAGCTACTCAGGAGGTGGAGGTGGGAGGATCACTTGAGTTCAGAAGGTCAAGGCTGCAATGAGCCATGATCCTGCCACTGCATTCAAGCCTGAGTGACAGGGCAAGATGCTGTCTCAAATTTTAACAAAAGGAAGAGATAGAAAGAAAGAGACAGTTCTGTTTGGTTTGTTGGCTTCAGCATGGGCCAAAAACATAGCCAAGAGTGAATGAGATAGAAATGCCAGATCTGCCTTTGTTTACTATAGATGAAAGGAGTTAAAGGCATAGGGAGACTGGAATGTTAACAGTGAATTTATCTAAGACCTACTCAAAACTATGTCCCCCTCAAAACTCATATGTTGAAGTTCTAATCCTTGTTATCTAATGATGTGACCTTATTCGGACACAAGGTCTTTACAGAGACAAGTTCAAATGGGGTCATTAGGATGGGCCCTAATACAATATAACTGGTGTCTCTATGAAAAGGGGAAATTTGGACACAGAGACATAGATAGAGGAACGATCATGTGAAGAAACACAGGGAAAAGACAGCAATCTACAAGCCAAGGAGAGAGGCCTGGAACAGATGCTTCCCTCACAGCCCTCAGAAAAGGATAACCCTGCTAACACTTTGATTTCAGACTTCTAGCCTCCAGAACTGTGAGACAAATAAATTTCTGTTGCTTAAGACACTCAATTTGTGGTACTTGGTTACAGCAGTCTTAGCCAATTAATATACTAAGCATTTAAAAGATGCTACTTTTATTATCATTTTTACCAATGCTGCATGTTGAAGAGTCATGGAACTCTGGTGAAATGTATCAAAAACTTTTAGATGTGACACAGAAGCAATTATCCACCCACTGGCATTGGGAAACTTAAGTTTAAATGCACTATTTGCATGTTCAGGAATCAGCAAGCATAGGGTTTTGCTAGCTAATTTTTTGGTTGTTTACTTATTTTATTGTCTCCTATATATTCTTATTTTGAGGTTTGCTATGTTCTTCCTCCCTGGTTTGTAGTTTACCCTCATTTAAACCAATTGCCTTTTTCCTAAATCACACAGAGTTGGCTAATGTTGTCATCTACGTGATCCTTCAGACAAAGCTTATCATAATAAAAATTTCCATTTATATTCAGGAACAACACGGGTACAATCATGCTCAGGACTTCCTTCAGATTCTTCTCATTCCTCATTGATTCTTCAGCATTTAATATACAATAAAGATACACACTGAGAATTTGTACTTCAGGAAGATCTTTTGGATTGTCTTCCTAGAACTTTTCTTTTGCATAACTAGTTGAAGTTTTAGAAGGACAGAGATCTGTTCATTAAATGGCATTATGTCTCCCAACAGCTTCAATCGAGACAGCCTGTCAACTCAGCTATTTTCTTACATCCCTCTCAAAACGATCTAACCAAGATATTTTGCTGGCACGGTTTTCATTTTATTTATTTATTTATTTGTTTATTTATTTATTTATTTATTTTGTTTTTTGAGACAGGGTCTCACTCTATCACCCAGGCTGGACTGTAGTGGCACAATCTTGGCTCACTGCAACCTCTGCCTCCCAGGCTGAAGTGATCTTCCCACCCCAGCCTCCCGAGTAGCTAGAACCACAGGTATGCACCAACACGCCCAGTTAATGCTTGTATTTTTGGTAGATACGGGGTTTCACCATGTTTCCAAGACTGGTCTCAAACTCCTGAGCTCAAGAGATCCACTGCCTCGGTCTCCCAAAGTGCTCCAATTACAGGCATAAGCCACTGCACCCAGCCCACAGTTTTCATTTCTATCTGCTCCCTTGATAAAAAATCAATAACTATATCCCTATTTTCTTGAAAGTGTGTACACACAGCACCATTAGAAGCCAAAAACTAGGCTTTATTACTCTACATATTATAAAGATGCTGTAAAATAAAATATTTCTAAGAACCCTGATTCCTTCCCCCAATAAATATTGAAAAAAACTGATAATAACCATAAAATGCATGCAAATATAAATATGAGACTTCCCAAAGTCTTAGTGAATTTCTAAGCTTTAATAAACTCAGAAGTATAAATACTACAAACTTACAAAAACATCATTTTAAATGTTACATCATTTTAAATGTTAATTACTTATATTGCTTTCAAATGTGTTTTTCAGTTTAAAGAATAAACTTTTAAGTTTTTGTTTCAGTCCCTGCAGGTGGTTCATTTTGATGACAATTTTAAAAATTAAATTTACAAGTACTATTCAAACTACAATTCTAAAAAGGGCAAAAAGAAATCAAAATTAGTTTTCAAATGATGTCTCTCTTTCACTTGTAAATATTTATGCTTCTGGAGTTACTAATACCTTAAAATATCACTAAGACATTTGGAACACCACGTTATTCATTCACTGTTTTCTTAAGCTTGTCCTTTACTCCAAAATAATCATATAATTTTTATTTTCATGGTAGGAAAATGTTTATTTTTTGGTTTCAATCTAGCAAACCTCAGCAGACAGATTTTGTAACTGCCAATTAAAACATTGTTCAACAACTGCCCTGAATAATAAACCAATCGTTGTCTCGTTCTACCACGCATTAAAGTGTATTTCTATTGGAATCCCTCTAACAGATTCATCACCAAACTGTAAAGCTGGGACTTCATTCAATTTATTTATACTTTATATGTCATCATTACTGAGGGCCCAGCTTAAAATCCAGGTAAAGAAATAAGAAGTGAGGTTTCCTCCATAAAGAATATCGCAAAACAGAAATCAAAGGTACAATTTTCCTTCTCAATCTGTGCAATCTAACTTGGTTTACAATTAAAGAATGATTTTAATTGTCAAACTTTTAAATTTTATTAAAATGTTTGGAGTAATGTACGGAATGAATTCCAGACCTACATAAATACACTGGCAGCT
Source organism: Papio anubis (assembly GCF_008728515.1). Classification (NCBI taxonomy): domain Eukaryota; kingdom Metazoa; phylum Chordata; class Mammalia; order Primates; family Cercopithecidae; genus Papio; species Papio anubis. The sequence continues at coordinate 82,357,050 of NC_044984.1, forward strand.
GTTGGTAATTTGCATTTTTATCAGTTTTGAAAGAGCACAATGTACTTCCTGCATCTTATTTTCAGAATTTGCATTTTTATCATCTTTGGCTATCCACTATGTAGCATGGAGTACTTGAGTATCTCATTCTTGGAATTTTCATTTTTGATTGTAAATCAGATGATGTCTGGCACTTTTTTTCTCATTTTTCTCTTCTCTCAACCTCCAGGTTTACTTGCTCCCATTTCTTCTTGGCTCTAATAATAAAATACGCAAAATATTTCAATTATTTTCTTGTTTAGTGCACCGATATTTTGTTCTTCTTTTGCTAATTACTTGCCATAAATCTAAAGGCAAAGAAAAACTAATCTTACTGTTTTAACTTATAAATTTTCAAAATGCCATTCAAATAGTCCACTTCTTTTTGATGCTTACTATGTTTTGCATTTGGATGGAGGGGTGGAAAAGAATGGAAGTGACACCGTCTATAAGGCTGTGCTATGGGGCATGCAGAATGAACAGAACGAAGGCTCCATCATATGGAGACAAGCAGCTTCCTTCGCACCAGCAATATCCCTATTACAAAGGACATGTGGCCTCAAGAGAAGGTCACCAATGAGACTGACATCTCCAGTTACCTTCAGCTCCTGCCCCTAATTCCCACAGACACGTGCATTCTCCTCTATTATTGCATTATCCCCACAGTATCCAATAACATTTTTCCAAAAGGCTTCTCCTGTCCATTTACACTTCCGTGGCCCTGGCTGCCAGTGCCCTAGAGGAACAGACTCATGGCAGCTTGTGTTTTCTGCCTCCTTTCCTCCAGCAGGCCATCTGTCCATTGGGAAATGCTGAAAATGTTGCTCTGTGACCTTGCAGGAATATGTGCAAGAAGAAACATAAGCTAATCTTTCTCTTCCTATTCTGGTGATGACAACAATTGGGAAAGATATACATTTTCAGGTTATGAATTTCCCAATCAAAAGAAAATAACAAAACAATCTATTTCATTATAAAATCTAATTTCTTAAGTCCTCATTCTTCCTCTGCATGTAAATTTAGTTCAATTCAGCGATTTATTAGGCATCTCACTTTTATATTTCAGTCACATTCAGATTTAAAATTTTTTCTCAGGGTTTTCTCTGTACCCCACCTCCCTGCTACTGATCCTAATGTCCGGAAGTGGAACAGGAGAGAATGGTTGTTGCTGTCAGAGAGCTAGTAAGATAATATAATTGCAACAGTCCTGACATGGGTGGGTCCTGTGCTGGGCTCTTATTTTTCTTTAATGGTGGTCTAGATACCCAGTCTAAGGTTTCTTGAAATTTAATGTGTATCTTAATCACCTGGGAATGTTGCTAAAAATGCAGATTCTTATTCAGCAGGTCTGAGATGGAGATTCTACATTTTAAAAAAGCTCCCAGGTGATGCCACTGCAGCTAGTCCTCAGACCATAGTTTAATTAACAAGGATTTGGTCAGTGGATGCCGGCTCAGTTTCTCCTTGGCTCTCTGACAGAAGCAATCTGTCGAGATTACAGTTAAATACCAACCCACCCCAATATGGCTCAACAAGAGCCTCTTTCTGGTGCTTATCCTTTTAATCCCAGCTCGAAGGCTTCATCTGGACCCACTGGTCCTCTCTCCCACTAACTCTCTCCCACTTGAGGCTCACAGGAATGTGAGCTGCCCTCCCACGCAATCTTAGCACTCGAAAAATCTCAAGAAGCTGTCTCCAGTCCTCTCATATTAGACATGGCTTGTCTTCCCCCTAACCCAGGTTTAACACTGAAAAATTTCTCTTCAAAGCTTTTCTGTCTAGATTGCATCTGGGAACTGCAATACAGCCATTTAGTGCTAGACATGGTACACTAGATGGTACACATCTAGTACACATGGTACACAGCTAGATGGTACAATACTATGTGCTGAAGTGACCCTTCCTTTCCCAAATCCTTCTATAATTCATGTTTATCTGGGATGGGAGGGGAGAAGGCTACTGAAAGAAAAGAGAAGTCATTACGACAGGGCTAAGGGAGGAGCACATCCCTTAATACTCCAAATATCACCTCACCCATAAGAGGACCATAGGAGAAACGGCTATAGAGCTCAACAATTTCAAGTTTCACCCAGGATTTTCATCAACTCTTCACCTCTTTCCCCACCCCCCAAATTCAGTGCTATCACATGTGAAAATTCACACAAAGTTAAGAGAAAGTATAATCAATTAAATAGCACTAGTGTCTAGGTTTGTGTGAAGGTGCCAGAGTTCATACTCTATATTGCTTTTGCACCATTAGTGCAAATGTCAACACAAGAGAAATGCAAATTATTGGTCTTATGGATCATGCTTTGAGAACACAGCTGCATAGTAATATTTGATAACACAAATATAACATTGTTAGATAGTAGTAGAAATATAGATACATCAGAGAAAAAGAAGTATTTAAGGACCAGGTCAGGATATATTCTCTCACAGCACAGTATGATTTGGGAAAGAACGGGGGAAAATGGAAAACAGTCGTCCCCAGTATATAAATGTATAACACACATCTGTGCCTTGAGTCACAGTTGTAGTCAGTAGGAGTTCCCTAACTGGAACTTTTTCTGAAATGTTCAGTTGTCTGAGAAGTAATCGAAAGCATTTTATCCCCTGTAGATTTCCAAATCTACCGAACCAGCCCAGGACAGTCTGGGAAAAGACACCAAGCTGTTCAGCAAAAGAACAACCTGAGCTCAGGGATACAACAAACCTCTACCCTGAGGAGGTCCCAAAGGAACCCCAGTCTCCCAGAGTACAGGATTCCACAAGGAGGAGACCACAGTCCCTCAGAATCTACTGGCTGAGAAATTTCATCTTGGATATCCTGTCAGCCTGCACCAGCCAATATCTGGCTATGGTAGATATAGCAAAGCTTTAATGTCTTGTGTTGAAATACAGTTTTATATATTTGCTTTGCAGCACAGCAAAAAAATGCATCTTAACATATTACATAATTGCTGCAATTACTGTTTGTTGCCTGGGAAAGAACTGTATTAAAACGTTTTTGGGTAACACAGAAAAATAGACAAAGAAGAACACAGTAAAACAGTAAAATTAAATTACTAGTAGACAAGATATCTACTAAACTCCAAGTAATTAAGTGTGCATATATATCTTGAAATTTTTATTTATCTTCATGTTTTCTAAAATACTCCTTGTACTTAAAAACTTATTCATTTTTGGAATTGCATTATATGTTAAAACCACTTATAAATAGTTACCTGGATATATCTTTCCACTTTTTGAATATGTTTTTGAAAAAGGAATTCGTTTTCGCCAGGCTGAATCATTATATGATGTTGACATATATTTGTCTGAGGGAAAAAAAAATCCAGAATTAAATATTTTATACCTTTAAAATCACATTCCAAGGGTGTTTCAAAGTTATAAACATCTCAGGGGTGCAGCTATTCTCTAAGTAATTCATTTTACCATTTCAAAGCTAAGGCATCAGGGATACAAGTGAGTTTATTAAGACTATTTAAGTTATAAGTGAACGTGGCTACAGATTCTTAATTGGTTGTTCAATGCTTCAAGTAAGGGTAAGCTACAGGAGAGTATGATATCTAAATGTAATAAAAACTTTCACTGCATTACTTCATCATAGTTTTGCATCAATTCTGCTAATGTTTATTAGAGCTTTTATTTAAAAACTGTGAAACTATCAGGTACAGCCCAAGTCCCATATCCTTCCATGCAGCGACTTCCATGGTCGCAGTAATTGGCATGATGCAATAGTGAACTCACTGCCCCAGACAGCCAAAGCATTTATATCCTGACCTGGTCCTTAAATACTTCTTTTTCTCTGATGTATCTACATTTCTACTACTATCTAACAATGTTATATTTGTGTTTTCAAATATTACTATGCAGCTGTGTTCTCAAAGCATGATCCATAAGACCAATAATTTGCATTTCTCTTGTGTTGACATTTGCACTAATGGTGCAAAAGCAATATAGAGTATGAACTCTGGCACCTTCACACAAACCTAGACACTAGCAACTCTTCTAGTACTCATTGTATTCTTCACAGCCATCCACTTGCAGTAAAACAATAATAACAATATCAATACATAAAAGAATAGTAATAAATAAAATTTAAAACAAGATTCACCTAAGAATATCCTCATTTACAAATAGACATCCATATATCATTCTATTCTAAAGCAAAGAGAAAAATAATTTAAATAATGCAAATGTATATTGAAATTGTAAAAGAAATATATACACCTACTGTGTACCCATAAACTTTTGAAAAAATTTCTTAAATTGTAAAAGAAACTAAGAAAGATATAGTCTTATGTTTCCATAAGTTCAAAATATTCAGAACGCCACTACCTAAACCATGAACTTGGAAAAATACAAACATGAAATCATATAGAATTGAGCAGCATTTTGTTAAGTTTAGAGAAGAGAAACCCAACTTCAAAAGAGCAAAATCCATCTGAGACACAGGAAGAAAAAGAGATGAAGACATTTGGTTCTCTTCTCCCCTGTAGTCTTGTACTTCCTGACATATACTATGACTTTGCCTATTATTTGATGAAATGATTTAGAAGCAATCTATCCATGGTGAGAGAGATGAGAGGTTGTCAAAAATATGGCAGTTAGCCCCCAAACTAACCCTTTCAGAAAATAATCATGAAGGCCTACAGAAAAGTCAAGGCACTAGCCTGACAGTGATAATTGAACAACGCAGTTAGTGGAACAAGAAAATGTCAACCATTCAAAAACAATCCTCCAGAGCGACACGAAGCTGTCCAGGAGGAACGAAGTGCAGTGCTCGGAGGAAAAAACTCTAGGGAGGTGCGATCTGAAGTCATCTGCACACAACATGAGCTTTCTTCCATATCCTTTAAATCATGTGCAGGACTGCACATGGAAGAAATCCTCTAACTAGTTTCTATGGTGGTGATGGCCAGGGAAAACAAGAGGGGAGTAGGTAGCAGTGAAGATTAGCCAAGCCATCAGGAAATTCCATGGAAATGCAAACTACAGACAAGAGTAAACCACATCAACAAAGGATCTCACCTGGACTGAGGTTGGGTTTGGGTTCCTTGTTAACATGGACTTTATTGTAGGATCCATGCATGGGCCTGCTGTGGGGAGGTGCATTCAACGCGACAGTCCTGACAGCATCTCTTTGAACGTGGATATAGGATGCATTCTCAGCATTTCGATTTTTATTGTTGCGATGATAACTCATTTTATTTTGGGGACTTGGGGTCTGTACTGCTGTAAAGAAAGGTGGGAGGGAGTGAGGAATAAAACAGGCTGGTTTCACACCCATAAATAACATATTGCACTATAAGTACTTGAAGTTGAGTTGACCCTTAAAGTAACATTTATGTCACATGACAGTAATTTGTTTTTCAGGTAGAAGATATCTGTTATTGAATATTTGTTTTAAAATTACAGTTCAGAAATATCAAATATATGGACACCTTACCTCTTCTCATTCCAGAGTCGGGAAAGTTCTTTGGTTCATCATAAATCCATTTTCTTTTTTTCACACCTTTAAAATGAGGCTTCTTCACTGGCTGGACATCGTTCACTTGAAAAGATACAAATTTTAGAGTTTTTTAAGAGATGCTTTCATCCCTGAAATTACTGTAGGTGATAATTACATATCTGTGCATTCACATGTCAAGCAAGAGGAAAAAATAAATGCACCATTCTCATACTTTACTTCTTAGAAAAAAAGGTGATTTATTTTTAAGTGCCAAAAAAATCTATGTTGGAAATAGATTGATGAAATAACCTTCAATAAGTAGCTTTCCTCAAAGAAAAATACTTTCCTCCAAAGGAATGTGTGGATTCTTTTAAAGGAACATAAAATTGCATTCAAAATATAATTATAAATCTCATTATAACACTATTGTTAAGTAGTTTTAGAACTCTTATTTTCAACATGAATCTTTTTGTACTTTTTTAGCCAAAACTACTACTTCTTAAGAAGTTGAATTAACATAAAATACTTTCCGTGAATTTTACCTTATTCTTTTAAGTTCTTAAGTTGAGTGTACAGGTAGTTTGGTCAAGATTGAGCAATCAGAATTTGTAAGTTCTAAGAATATTACATTTTTCACTTTTTATTTGTATATTTTTCCATCAAAAATTTTATATGTGTTCTCAATTTTTCAGGAATTTCCATAGTACATATCTCCAGATAATCTTAAAACAATTTTGTAGAGGGGGCATTCTGTTACTTCACCATGCAGAGCTCCTGAAAATTCACAAGTGACCACTGCACATAGAAACTGAACATCAAGTGTACAGTGTAGATTACACTAGCTCTCTACAGTAAGTTAATTAATCTTTCTGTGCCCTAACCCTCAGCTTAAGCTTTAAGCCCTCAATAAAGCTCTGATTCACTGTCTCCTCCTGAAACATCATGCCCCAATCCACTCCCAAGCTCCCAGTGCAAGGATTTGGAATCCATATTTTTAACAAGTGCCACTAAACTGGGCTTCTTGAGGGCAAATCACAAGTATTCCCATCAGTGCCAGGCTGCGATCCAAGAATATTATAAGGGTTCAATAGGTAAAATAAGGAACAGACGGAAGAAGGGAACGGATCAGGAAGATTCACAAGTCTTAACTGTATCAAGAGAAATAGCTCACTGAACTGAATGTCAAGGAGAAGCCAAACTAATAAACACTAATCCAAAACATAATAAAAAGCTGCCAATGTATTATTCCACTATGGGTGCAATTTAAAATGTTATGCTAGTGAATCTTCCAAAAAGGTAGTGTATTATTAATTTTAATACCAAAATTAAGCTAGTGGGAGAGCATATAATTTACTAGGACCTACATCACAGTTCATTGTCAGAGTTAGTTAGTAGAGGATATTGTCTTTAATTCTTAGTTCTGAATAATTTTCAAACCTTTTTTCTTTCTTTTTTAAAATTCTATTTTAAACAAGCAAAACAAATCCATGGTAAGACAAATATATCTAAGGCCAAAAAGTGATAGAGCTAATGTCTCACTTGAAGAGGGGTCCTCTCTGCACTTCATACTGATATTCTCAGTAGCATTTAATACATGCGTTGTAGGTACTAGTCGGGTAGTTAGGGAACGCTTTGGATGAGAACTGTCCTTGTTATCTTTTAAAGCAAATTAAGAAAATAAAATGTCAATATTAGTTTTAAAAAAGCATTTCAGTTGGCATTTCATTATTCAAACATTACATGATGGGAACGCCTCTTTAAAATAATGTATATATTTATGAATTGTGAGAAAAGCATCATTAACATTCCCTAGTTGCCACATGGATTTCATAATGTCATCAGTAACAAAACAAAACTCTGAATCTATAGCCATCATTTTCAATATGTAAATAAAAACTCGTGGCAGTATTTTCAATATCTCCATACAAAAGATGTAAAAGGTTTCACGTTTTTACATTGAATGGTCCCATTCAAATTGGGGTTATGAAAATATTTTAAATGTAACAACTTTAACTTCCTATATGCTTTGGAGCAGGACTCCTTAGTAGGGCTTTCCACAATTATGAAAATGTTCTAAATCTGTGCTGCTCAATACGGCAGCCACTAGCCTCCTGTGACTATTGAGCACATGGAGTGTGGCTAGTGCCAATGAAAAGTTGAATTTTGTATTTTATTCAGCTTTAACTTAAATTTAAAGAGTCATACATAGCTGGTGGCTACCATATTAGTATAGCTTTCAGAGTTTCTTTGATGGACTAGGGAAAACCTTTGCATCTCTGAGTGAGAAAATGAGAGAAAGATTTACAATTTTCCACAAAAATAATTTGATCACAGGCAACCTTTCCTATACTTGAGAATATTTAATGGTAGAGATGGTAGATAAAATGGGTTTACATTTTGATTGAGAGTATGTGAAGCCCCCTAATTACAGGACAGCTGTGCTTTTAGTCTGTGACTGAGAGGCACTCAGCAGAGAGATACCAGCTGATGTATTCTAAGTACAGTTAAGGGCAATGTAAAATTATAGAGGATGTATTTTATCATATCTCTTGATTATTCACAGACTAGTGTTAGCAATAATTATAAAATACAGAAGTCTTTTTGAGATTAAACTCTTCACAATGTTCACAAACAATGTTTTCTAACAAAATTCATTTATACTGATATTATAAATTAAAGGACTTGGTGTTGCCATTTAAGAGAGCCAGTAACTTTAGAACTAGCAATATTAGAAATTATACAGTCCAACAGGCTATTTTTCCGATAAGAAAACTAAAAAAAGATAAATTGTCACGGTCATACAATTAGGGACAGAGCCAGGACTGGAACCTTAGAGCTCCTGACTCCTATTCAGTATATATTTCAATGTATTACCATTCCTCTTATATTGGTTTTTATAACAAGCAAGCTTATCTTTAACTTGTCTAGACAAATTACAAATGTATCAAAATTATATAATAATTCATTACCTTTAGTATTTGAACATTTTGATATGGTGATTTCTTTCTCTTCAGTTAAAGCTTCACTTTCATCAACTCCAAGAAATATGACCCTCTGTGGAACATAACAGTCACCTCCTATGACAAAACCTTACTGTCAGTGGCAACAATGGCAGAAAGTGATACAAACTAGCTTTCAATACAGGAACATTTTCTACAATACCCCTTTTGTCCACCTTTCTTTGGACACTTCTCAGTGATACCATATCCATCTCCATACATTTATATGCTTAGATTAATACATGAGTATTAATATATATGTATATGAATACACAGTATGTAAACTTACATATAGATAATTGAAAGAAAATTCAGTCAACAAAATTTTCCTTAATGTATGAAATGCATATGATCTTTAGTCCCAAATCTTTAATCTGACTACTTTGAGAGATACTCAGAGTAAATGTAATTTATCTTCCATATAACATCTTCAGATATATTAAAGCAGTTTCCATATTTCCCCAAGGACTTCTATTTTCCAGGATAAATATCTATAGTTGCTTTAACTTTACATACAAAATTCCAAAATTCTTCACCATACAAGTTACCTTTTCTTAATATAAAATATTTGTTTCAAATAACTTTATTTTAAAATGACACCCAAATGTGAACCAAGCTGTGGAGAAATCAGCAGAACTAGTAAAATAATACTTGCCATTCATGGAGTCATTTTCTAGGAATCAGACCCTTTACTGAGTACTTTAAATAACATTTAACTATCTTTCTTTCTATACTGCTTCTAACAATCCAATGTGACTTTACTGTGACTATTTGGTAGTGAAAACACATTCCTAAATTGTAAAGCATGTGGCCATAAAAACTCACTCTATTTTCCCCTCAAAAATTCCATCATATTGGGTTTTTCCCAACTTAAAGAAAAGCCACTATTTAATGTTTTGTACCTAAGTATAAGAATGTATGTTTATCATTGCTTGAAGTTATCCTGCAAGATTTGGCTCATTGTTCCAACAAATTAACCTCCAGTTAACTGTAAATCATATAAACATGTCTACCTTCACGCAGTTATTCAATGCATTTAAACATATCACCCTTTATTCTACAAGTATTTGCTGAGTGCACATAATGTGCCAGGCATTCTACTACAGAGATTTATCTATAGTGATTGATTATATGCAGTTCCTGGCCTCAAGGAGCTTATGCAAAACCAGTGATAAAAATGTCAAAAAGACTTTTGGTTTCTGCCATGACCAAAATGGCTTTTATCGGAATAACTTTCATCCTAAAAACAATTATAAAATACCAAAACAAACTGATTGGAAAACCACCCAATGCATGTGACTGCAATGCCTGAGAGCAATGGAGGGACACAAAGTCAATTATATGTTCACATTCACCCTGGTTTTTTCCCTGAAAGAGTTACACTCCACACTCACTACAGATTTTTCTCTGAAAGCATATCTAATTCATCATATAAGGAAATAACAAGCAGAAAGTGACACCAAGGAGGTGAAAAAGAAAGAGCCGAAAAGTCTGGGACTGTCTAATTGGCTTGAAATTGAGGGGGGAATGAAAAAGGAAGAACAACAAAGAAGTTCCTCTGAAATAGGCATAAAACTCCCTTTAAATTGTTATCTGACTCCCACACTTTTCAAGTACAGAGTGGAATCCTAGGAAATAAACAGAAACAGCATCTGGGAGGCTAAAAACTGCTCAGAGATTTCAGCATCTACATGCTGCTTGGGAGGTAAAATTTGCCATTCAAGCCTTGCCAGAGTAGAGGTATCTTGGTGAACATCCCATGTCTCAGTTGATAACCCAGTAAGGCAATGTTTTAGGGGTAAGGGTCTTATCCTAGGAATAAGGACTATACCTTCAAAAAAAGGAAAAATAATGTATCATCTACCACATCATCCCTAATAAAGCCCAGAACTAGTCCTTCACAGAATGAAGGTGGCCTGCTGATCATCTAGCTTCCTGCCAGAAGAAAAGTTTCTCTGTGGAGAAATAACATCATTCATACACTATGTAATTTTTATCCATATTGTTCAGCATCAAATACAATATTAGAAGGCACAGTGAGACAGAACAATTGAGCAAAAACCTGAGGAAAATGAAAGATACCCAAATGTAATCAAACAGGAAGTTGCAAACAAATAACAGGAACGTTATCAAAATAAAGAACTGATGGAGAATCTAAGTAGAAAATCAATAAGAAGGTCAAATAGAAATTTAGAATTTAAAATATGGATTAAAGAGCAGAGAAGAAGAGAATTAGTGAACAGGACAGTAGGTTGTCAGAAAGTATCCAGATTTATCTATAGAAATCAATAAGAAAAAAAAAAAACATTTAAAATGGGCTAGAGACTTAAAAATGCACCAGACAAAGGAGAAGGTCAACATGGCCAATAAGTTTATGAAAAGGTGCTCAACATTATGAGTCATCAGGGAAATACAAATTGAAACTACAACGATGTACCACTAGCCACCCACCAGAAAGGCTAAAGTTAAAGGACTGAAAATACTAACTGTGGGTAAGGATACAGAGCGAGCTAATCTCAAAGAAAAGGTGTGCATATGACCTTTAGAAGACATGTTCAAGAAAGTTAATAATAGTCCCAAACTGGAAATACTGTCCGTCAAATCCCAATATCAATACTCATGGTCCTTTCATGCATTGTTTTTATGTTTGTTTGTTTGTTTGTTTGTTTGTTTGCAAACGTATGCAGAGTGGTGGAAATTTTGAGTTGCTGGACCCACACATTCCTAGCTGAGGTCTAGCAATGGCAATGCTCAGTATTCTCATTTCAGTTCGTACAGAGATGATCAGAGAATGGCTGGAGACCGGAGGGGGCAGCGCAGTACAGTGGAAGAAGCTCTGGCTCTGGGGAGAGGTAGAAGGGGTTTGAATCCCAGTTCTGAGGCTTGTTGGTGGGGCAACCTCAAGACAGTCACTTAAGACTTCTGACCTTTGTTTTCTCTTTTGTAAAATAAGGAAAACAGAATCTACCAGGATGAGTAATTTCTACGATTTAAGATTATAATCTGTGTGAGATGTATGTATATGTGTGTGTGTACATATCTCCCCAAGAAGCAATGGTTCAGTGTTTGCTAATTCTGTGTTCATGTCAACTTTAGAGAACATAGCTACCAGGAATAACAAGAATCAATTGTGCGTGTGTTTGTGTGTGTATCAAATGTGTGTGTACATATACTATATACATAGAGAGAGAAATGCCCATGTGTGTTTTTATATATATACGTACACATAACAGTATGTGTCTTATATGTAGATATGTGTGTATATATGTGGTATATATCTATCTATGTATAGATATTTAGGGCAAAGTAAAAAAAAAAGATATTTACTGCTACAATCAACGGCATGGATCAGTCTAATACAAAGAGCATTAAGTAAAAGAATCCAAATTAAAAGAGTTCAAACTGTATATTTCCACTTATATAAAGATCAAAAAATGCAAAATTAGCCTATAGTAATAGCGATCAGAGTAGTGATTACCCTTGGGAGAAGACTATTGACTTGTAGAGAAGGAGCCATCTGGAGTACCATAAATATGGTTATACTGATACATACACAAGTAAAATTTTAACAAGCTATTCATTTCAGATCTTTGAACTTTATTAAAGTGCAATAACACATTAAAATAATATTAAGACAAGATAATGCCTCAAGTATTTTTCTTGAAATGAATACTAACTCATTAATTATAATTTCAGTTTTGATCATCTTCATTTCAAAGATGTCTTGTGAATACAGGCCGCAGAAATTTGTTTAGAGATATCTATCATACACATATACCCAGAAGATTCTTTTATCCAGTGACACAGAGAACATTATGATGCCTGGAAAATCAACAAGTCTGACTATACCAGAATTTAATATGCCAGATAATAGAATTTTTTAAATATTGTTTTGCTATGGCTTTTCAACTAGTTCATTACTCTAACAATATTATTAATATTAGATAGACTAATGACAGTATAATGACATTCTCACATTTTCTAACTCCCAACAAAGTAGGAAATAAATTATTAATGTTACAACGTGAAGGAAAGTTTATTTTAATATGAAACCATTAGTTTATCAATGGTTGAAAATAACCTTTTATTAACCAAAAAGGCAATCTGATTTAATGACATTTCAACAAACTGTTTAATTAGAACTGCTCAGGTTAAGTGGATCCCACTTATATAGATTATATAGACAGTGTGAACTCTGTTGGGAGAAACTGCCAGTGTTTCTAATTTGTAGCTAAAACTTATTGCTTCAAGGCAACCAAACAAAGACAGTTAGACTAAAACAGCTAGACTAAAACTGCTGCAGACATAAGAAAGGAGAAGAAATAATCATATTACTTTAGCACCAAAATAAAAAAAAAAGGTGGGGGCGCACACAGAAGAAAATGGCTGACACCAGGGCAGCAGAAAGTATCACCAATACGCCTAAGAGATACTGGTACTTATTGATACCTGCTCTCAACCTCCTTCCTACTCCTCACACACATTCTTCCTACCAGCCACACCTTTGAACCTCCCCACAAAGTCTCTATATATTTTCAAAACAAACGCTTGGAATTTTCAGTCCAAAAGACAGATTTTCCAACCTGTTTATGCTAAAAAGCAGTTCCAAAATATTTAAACTATAATACACAGTTAGAATGTGTTGACAAATGATACATATTTCAATATGGCTCCTTTAAAGTAGACTTTAAGTCCACTGGACTCGGTGGCTCACGCCTGTAATCCCAGCACTTTGGGAGGCCAAGGCAGGTGGATCACTTGAAGTCAGGAGTATGAGACCAGCCTGACCAACATGATGAAACCCCGCCTCTACTAAAAATACAAAAATTAGCCGGGGGTGGTGGCATGCACCTGTAGTGCCAGCTACTTAGGAGGCTGAGGCAGGAGAATCACTTAAACCCGGGAGACAGAGGTTGCAGTGAGCCGAGACAGCACCACTGCACTCCAGCCTAGGCGACAGAGTGAGACTTCTCATAAATAAATTAATTAATTAGTTAATTAATTTTTAAAAAGTAGACTCAATCAAATGATGTATTAAGTGCCTCCTTCATTTATAGCTCTGTTATAGTATATTACAGCACATACATAACACCTGAATTCATTATAGTCTGGAGTTAAGCCTACCCACAGACACACACACACACACACACACACACACACACACACACACAGGTTTCTCATTAAAATATGTAAAATGGAATGTCTTACACACTCAACACAAATTTGTACAAGGTATTTGGCAGAGATTTTGGTCTGTGAAAGCAACTGATTTTGTGATATACCTCCAACTCCTTGTGTTAAACATGACATAGACAAAAAAAGAAAATTAGTTGTAAAAGATAAAATTCAGACTCACTTATTATGTGGTGATATATTCAGAGTCAATCAGTAATAAATTAACTCACCTCCATTTTCAAAAGCAGCAATGTCAGTCTTTGGTTTCCCGTGCGATGATGTTTTTATTTCACCTTGCCTTTCATATTGGCTAAGTTTTGTTGGAACTGTAAGACTATCTCCTAGAAATAAGAAAAAAAAAGTCACCCCAGTAATTGGTAGATGCTTAAATAAGAAATTTATGATAGAATTCATGATGAAAGTAAAAAAAGCTTTAAAGTTAATGCAAGTATTGTTTGCACAGTGATCTGATAAACAATAAATTCATAAATACATGAGTTTTAAATTCTGTGTCAATAAAGAAGTAAGCAAGTACAGTCTCCTATTTGGATTATTTATTCAATGGCAATTTAATATATTTAGTTTGATATGTTTCTCATATAAGAAATTTTGTAATATTGCTTTTGATTTTATGTGTTCACCATGAACAATCAGATAAAAAGTATTAGAGTCACTATTGACTACAAAATGCTGATTACACTGATAATTAAATAATACTCTCAGCTTTCCTCATGCATTTCTGGATAATTTTCTTCTAAAATAAACTATTAAAAGCAGAATAGAAGAGACATAATAACCTAATGCAATGTGTGATTCTGGATTGGATCCTAGCTAGACCAGGGGAAAAAATGTATTTTACTATAAAAGACATTAATGGCATAATTGATAAAATTTGTGGGAAAAGAAGGTTGCAAATGATATTGTATCAGTGGTCATTTTCTGATTTTTGTATTTATATTACAGTTATGTAAAAGCAAAGAGCTATCATGTCTGTAACTTATTCTCTCAAACAGGTCAGAAGATTATAACAATGTGTGTATTTAGAGAGACTGACAATTCAAATGTGGTAAAATGCTAACGTTTGAAGGAAATCTAGGTGAAGGGTATGTAGGAATTAACTGAAACTATTTTAAAATAAAAAGCCTTTAAAAGCATAATATAAAGCAAAAGTACATATAATTGTCTTTATAATCTGCCATTTTTAATGTTCATTGTTAACTTGTTTTCTTCTTTTGTTTTTGTTTCCTTTTGTTTTTTTCTCCTCTAAGTAGTGCGGGCCTGCAATCTGTCCTTCCCTATATGGCCCCCAAGTCTTGCGGACTCTTCTCCATCTGATGATGTCTTGCTGCCACCTACCGCCTTATGTTTGAATAGTTCGCTACAAACACTTGTACATACTGCAGATGTTCATCCGCAGTAAATCAGGTTCTCCAAAGGTAAGCACCATAAAACGCAAAGCCTTCTATTTGTCCTCCAGCCTGGCCCCTGAAATAGCCTGGTCCACAGAAGACTCTCATTCAATGACAAAATAATCTCTGTTCCGCCACTAGCGTCATTCTGTGATCTCTCTTTCGTTCTTCTTGGGCCAGGCTTACTTTTCTATTCAGAAAGAAAAATCTAGAACTCTTTCACAGGGGGATTTTTTTCAAAGACAAATAAAATGGTAAAAGCAAATTATTTACAGGATTATCCCATGGAGTGTGTAGTGTCATTATGTGTTAATGAAGTCTATTCATTCTGTCCCCTCTCTAGAATAACATAATCCCATTAATAGCAGCTTTGGGTCATTCAATACAAACACCTTCTTCTAGCTCTCAGTTATGATGTATTATCACTTTATTCTTCCGTACATCATACTAAATAATTTAGTCTATCACACTAAGTATCTCTTACATATCACTACGAAAGTTGCCTTTTCATTTCTTACCTTCTTGCAATTCACTGCCATTTTCCAAAGGCTTTTCTAACTCTTTTTCTGCTGTAGGTGCCATGCTTTTTGATGATAAAATATCTGGAGGAGTATGAAATCTGTAGTATTCCCCTAATCAACCATAAGAAAAGTAATTATTAGTATATTTATCACATCAAGTATTAGAAAATACAAAAATATTTGATTTCTTACCAGATTTATAACACATCTCCTTTATTGCTCTTTTTTCTTCAATTTCTTCAGGGGTCTTTGTCCATAAACTAGAAGCATCTATAGGATATATATTTTTTAAATTAAATTGTCCCAAAGCCAAATAATCCGAAAATTTATAAACCAGAAAGGAAAATCCCAAATACTGTTCTCATGGATAGATTACTTTTTTATATTTTTAAAATCAATAATTTTCCATACTAGTAAATATTTCAAATTACTACATTTTAAGTATTGAAAACAATGTCAAGAGAAAACAAAGGGCTATGTATTATGCACTTGGAAATGGGACACTGAATGTCTAGACTCCATGTTGAGATGGTGTATGTTTATTTCGAGGTTGAAGTAGGCATGAAAGACATGGAGCTTCAGCGCACAGAAACAGTAATAAATAGCTCTGTCTATTCCTAAGAACAGAAACTATGGTGGCCTGTAGTCCATAGAAGGACATATTCCAACACAAAGACAGATTGAGAGTTTTTCTTCATGCTTATCTTATATATACACACTTTCTGGCACCACTGTGCTGGGTTGCTATGGGAGGCAAAGGATGACTAAAATCCAAAGACATGGGTCTTAAGCCTGTTCATACTCTTGTGAGGATGACTTAGAATAATGCAGATAACAGTGATTTATAGATTGTAAACTACTACATAGATCTCTGTAACTTCAAGGATTAAATGTGAAACTGATATATTATTAACACATATGTAGATAAACAGATACACATGTGCATCAATGTTTTAGAAATAGTTATATATAAAAGAGAGCTTATTAGTATCTCTATAAGCACCTATAGATATATAAATATATATACACATTTATATAGATATATATTTTATACTTTAAGTTCTGGGATACATGTGCAGAACGTGCAGGTTTGTTACATAGGTATATATGTGCCATGGTGGTTTGCTGCACTCATCAACCCTCTACAATAGGTATCTCTCCTAATGTTATCCCTCCCCTGGCCCCCCACTCTCGGACAGGCCCTGGTGTGTGATGCTCCCCTCCTCGTGTCCATGTGTTCTCATTGTTCAATTCCCACCTACGAGTGAGAACATGTGGTGTTTGGTTTTCCATTCTTGTGTTAGTTTGCTGAGAATGATGGTTTCCAGTTTCATCAATGTCCCTGCAAAGGACACGAACTCATCCTTTTTTATGGCTGCATAATATTCCATGGTGTATATGAAGCGCCAATATATACTTAAGCATCATATCTGTCTCCCAGCCATCATACAACAAAAACTTTCCAATCCAAAAGATCATAAATATGTTAGACTTAGAACATAATTAATTAAATTTGTTTAATACAATTATAATTATTTTCTCAGCAAAATCTGCCTTATATATTACATCATAAACCTTTATAGTTAAATACATATGTAGAAAATGTTGTTAGGTTTTTGAATGTGCATTGTAAACCTGAAAAAAGGCCTACTAACCATTTTGTTCATCTACTTCCTCTTCTTCCTCAAAATTAGTTTTTAAAACTAAAGGATGGTGGATCGGTCGTGATATATTTTCCTGAGGTTTCAGAGGTTCCTGACTCTGGGTTTGGAGTGGAATTCCTTCCTGACTTTCTTTCTGTAGTGTGATATCTGCAGAGAAAATGCAACATTTCAGTCCTTTCAAGATACATGTGATGATAAGTAGATTTAATAATCAATCATTGCCCTCCTAATTAACTATATATTATTTTAAAATGTGTACAATAATAATACAATAATGGATTGTGTTTCCACACACTAGCAATGATTAAACTGAAAATGAAATGATAAATAATCCCATTTACAATAGCATCAAAGAGAAAAAAATATTTAGGAATTAATTTTAACATAAGGTGCAAAAATTTATATTCTGAAAAAGATTGTTGAAATAAGAAAAAATATTGTTGAAAGAAGCTAAAGAAATGTTGAAATGGAAAGATATCCTTGTTTATGGATTGATTTGTGGTTGGTATGGCAATATTTTCCAAATTAATCTATAGGTATGATACAACTCTTATCAAAATCCCAATGGACTTATTGGCAAAAATTGAGAAGCCAATTCTAAAATTTATATGGACATTATTACAAAACTAAAGTAATCAAGACTATCAGGACTAGCATAAAAATAAAAGTACATCTATGAATCACTGGAATAGGATTGCAAGACCAGAACTAAATATTTATATGAATCAATTTATGCTCAACTGATTTTCAACAAGGGTACATAGACCATTCAATGGGGGAAAGAATAGTATTTTCAACAAATGTTGCTGGGATGACTAAATTGCCATATGCAAAGTAATTAAGTTGCACAACTTCATCACATCAGAAATAAAAATTCAGACAAAGTGGATCTAAGAACAAAATGCAAGAGCTGCAATTATACAACTCATAGAAGAACCCTTAGGTCATGCAAAGCTTTTTTAGATATGACACCAAAAGAACAAGCAATTAATGAAAAATAGCCAGCCCCCTGGCACATGGAAGTGAGCCATGAAAGCGCCTGCCAACAAGGCCCAGATTTTGCTGGAAAGAGTTTCCAGCCTTCTCAGCCAGAGAATGAAGAAACACTCAGAACCCCAAGGTGGCACAGAAAGAATAAATTAGATCCAGCCTGGGCAACATGGCGAAACCCTATCTCTACAAAAAATACAAAAATTAGCCAGGTGTGATGGCACACACCTGGAGTCCCAGCTACTCAGGAGGCTGAGGTAGAAGCATCACTTGAGCCCAAGAGGTTGAGGCTGCATTTAGCTGAGATCATGCCACTGCACTCTAGCCTGAGCAACAGAGCAAGACTCCGTTTCAAAACAAAAACAAACAAAACCAAATGAGATATCACTTCATACTACAATGATTACAATGATTAATTTTTTTAATTAAAAAGACAATAACAAGTGTTGACAAGGATGTGAAGAAACTGCAATCTTCTTAAATTGCAATTGGGAATGTAAAATGCTGTAGCTACTTTAGAAAACAATTTGGCAGTTCCTCAAAAGATTAAACATGGAGTCATCCTATGTCTCATCTATTCCATTTTCAGCTACCTACCAAGAGATGTGAAAATATATGTCCATATTATACAAATGTAATCATTTGTACACAAATGTTTATATCAACATTGTTTATAACAGTCAAAAAGTGGAAACAACCTAAATTTCCATGATAAATGGATAAATAAAATGTGGCATATCCATAGAATGGAGTGCTATTTGGCTATAAAAAGTAATAAAGTACTTTTGCATGTGAGAGCATGGATGAATTTTGAAAACATGCTAAGTGGAAAAAGTCATTCACAAAAATAGTATATTGTATGATCCCATTTATATAAAATATCAAAAATAGATACATTTATAGAAACAAGAAGTAGTGACTGTGTAGGTTTTGGGAATTGGGAAAAAGTAGGGGTAACCGTTAATGGGTGTGAGTTTCTTTTTTGGAGTTATCCAGTGTTCCATTGGAAAGAAATGAGGAGTAACTATTAATTGGTGTGGATTTCCTTTTAAGAGTGATCCAGTGTTCCAAAATCAAATATTGTTCTTTGATCCATTTTGAGTTAATTTTTGTTCATGATGTGATGCAGTTGTGCTACTTAATTACTTTGCATGTGGCTATCTAGTTGTCTTGGCACCATTTGTTGAAAATACTATTTTTCCCCATTGAATGGCCTATATGCCCTTGTTGAAAATCAATTGAGCATAAACTGATTCACATAAAAGTTTATTTCTGGTCTTACAATCCTGTCTCAGTGATATATAGATCAATTTTTATGCTAGTCCAAATAGTCTTGATTACTTCAGTTTTGTAGTAACTTGTAGACTTTGAAATCAGGAAGTGTAAGTCCTCCAAATTTGGTTTCCATTTTCCCGATTTTTTTTTTTTTTTCACTATTCTGGGTCCCTTAAATTTCCATATAAATTTTAGAATCACCTTCTCAATTTCTGCAAATAAGTCCATTGGGATTTTGATAAGTTCTACACTGAACCTGTGGATCAATTTGGAAAATACTGGCATACCAACCACAAAGTCAATCTACGAACAAGGGTATCTCTATTTTTCAAGGTGTTCTTTAATTTCTTTCAAAAATCTTTTGTAGTTTTCTGAATATAAACTTTGCACATCTTATGTTAAATTAATTCCTAAATATTTTTTCCTCTTTGATGCTATTGTAAGTGGGATTTTTTTCATTTCACTTTCAGTTTGTTCATTGCTACTGTAAAGTAACACAATCCATTACTGTATATTAATATTGTATCCTACAATGTTGCTGAACTTATTTCAAATAATTTTTAGATTTCTAGAATTTTCTAAATAAAAGATCATGCCAAATGCAAATAGAGATAATGTTGCATCTTTCTTTCCAATCTAGAAGCTTTTTAGCTGATTATACTGCAACAATTTCCCTGTCATGACTACAAATGACAAGAATGAACACCCTTGTCTTGTTCCCAATCTTAGGGGTAAAGCTTTCAGATTTCATCAAGTATGATGTCAGTCCTGTATTTTTTATATATATTCTTTATCGGGTTGAAGAAGTTTTCTTCCGTTTCTAGTTTGTGGAATAGTTTTATAACGTATGTGCCAAATTTTTATCAACTGTTTTTTATTCATCTGTTAAGATGATCGTGTGTTTTTTGCTCTTTATTATATTACTATGGTATGTTATTATTATTACAGAAATGGATTTTGGGAAGTTTAACCAACCTTGCTTCCGGGTTAATCTCACTTAGTTATGGAATATAATCCCATTTTAAAGCTGTCAGATTTAGTGTAATCAAATTTTGTTGAGTATTTTTCAGTTCTATATTCATAGGAAAAGTTGGTCTGTAGTTTTCATGCAATGTCTTAGAGCATCTCACAGATATGAGTCGGAAAATGTTCCGTGGTCTTTTGTTTTTTTGGAAGAATTTGTGACAAATTAGTACTAATTCTTCTTTAAATGCTGCTTATAATTCAATATTGGAGCCATCTGAGCCCAGATTTTAATAGTGGCAATGTTTTAAAATATCAAATCAATCTCTTTATTCCTATAGATGTACTCAAATGTTTTTTTTCTAGAGTCAGTGTTGGTAGTTTGTGTCTTTCTAGAAATTTGTCTATTTTATCTAAGTTATCTAATTTGTTGAAATATAGTTGTCCACATTATTCCCTTTTAAATCTTTTTATTTTCGTAATATTGGGAGTGATGTCTCATTTTTCATTTCTGATTTTATTTTTGTTTGTTTGTTTGTTTGTTTGTTTTTGAAACGGAGTCTCGCTCTGTCGCCCAGGCTGGAGTGCTGTGGCCAGATCTCAGCTCACTGTAAGCTCCGCCTTCCGGGTTCACGCCATTCTCCTGCCTCAGCCTCCCGAGTAGCTGGGACTACAGGCGCCCGCCACCTCGCCCGGCTAGTTTTTTGTATTTTTTTAGTAGAGACCGGGTTTCACCATGTTCACCAGGATGGTCTCGATCTCCTGACCTCGTGATCCGCCCGTCTCGGCCTCCCAAAGTGCTGGGATTACAGGCTTGAGCCACCACGCCCGGCCTCATTTCTGATTTTAGTAACTTCAGCCTATCTCTTTTTTTCTTGGTCAGTCAAGTTAAAGATTTTTAATTTTCCTGATTTTATCAAATAACAAATTTTGCTTTCCCTGATTTTCTCTATTGGTTTTCTTTATTCATATTCTCTAGTTCATTAATTTCTGCTTTAATTTTTATTACGTGCTTCATTCTGTTTGCTTTGGGTTTAATGTGCTCTTCTTTTTCCAGTGTCTTAAGGTATAAGTCTAGGTTATCCATCTGAGATTTTTTTAAAAATACATAGGCATTTACAACTTATAAATATTCTTCTAAGCACTGCTTTACTTAGATGCCATGAGTTTTGGTATGCTATGTTTTACTTTTATTAAACATAAAGTATTGGCTAATTACCCTTGTAATTCTCTTGTAATTTCTTGGTTATTTACACATGTGCTATTTAATTTTCACATATTTGTGAATGTCCTAATTTTTTTCTCTCAAAGTTTTAAACCATTATATTAAGAAAAAATACACTGCACGATTTCAATCATTTTAAATTTATTCAGGCTTTTCTTATCACCTAGTATGTGATCTATACTGGAAAATGTTTCTTATGCACTGGAGAAAAATGTGTACTTTACTGTTGTTAAATGGAGTGCTTCGCTGATGTCTGTTAGGTCTAGATGCTTTACAGTTGTTCAATTCTTTTATTTTCTTGTTTATAATTGCTTGCATGGTATATATTTTCCATTCTTTTATTTTCAGCTTGTTTGTTCTATTGAATTTAAAAAGTGTTTTCTATAGACAGCATATAGTTTTATCTTTAATTTTATTCTCACAATCTCTGCTTTTTGATTGAATTTTTTAATACATTCACATTTAATGTAATTATTGACATAGTTGGATTTAGGTGCACTATTTTACTTTGTTTTCTATATGTTTCATGTTCTGCTGTTTCTCTTTCTTTTACACTGATGAATATTTTCTAGTATAATATTAAATTCCTTTGATCATTCTTCATTTTTTACATTATTTTCTTAGATTGCTCTATGGCTTACTATATGCTTCTTAACATCAGAATCGATTTCACTTTTATTAATTTAATGCCAGTGAGATACATACAAGAGGTTACTCCTATGCTCTATGCTCTCTTCCTTCTTCTGTGCTATTGTTACCTATATTACATTTCTATACATGACAAACCCAGTTATACATTGTTATAATTATTACTTAAGATAATTGTATGTTTCTTAAAGGAGCAAAGAGGGGGAAAAAAGATCAAGTAGGTATTTATAGTTTGTTCTATAAACAGAGACTATTAACATTTTTATTTATAACTTCTAATTCTTATCATTTGTTCCTATGGATTTGTGTTACTATCTGGTGTCATTTCTTTGTCATCATACAGTTTTGCTTCCATCTGCCTTTGTATGGCTATTTTTTAAATATATTACATTTCTAAATGTAATAGACTAAAAAATATAATTTTATATATTGTTTTATAAAATTTTTAAATCAGATTATAGAAGGAAAAGAAATATGCCCTTATGATAGTTTTATAGTTACACAACTACATTTATCAGCATACTTTGTTTCTTCATATGGATTTGAAATACTGACACAGGTCACTTGCTTTCCACCTGAAAGTTTTCCTTTAGTATTTCTTTTCAGGTGAACATACTGGCAACAAATTCTCTCAGTTTTTGTTTTCTGGGAATGTCTTTATTTGCCTTTTTATTTTTGAAATACAGCATTTAAAACTAGTTTTCTGAACAAAGATTCTTGATTGCCACAACTTTTGTTCTTTCAGTCTACAGTGAATACTGCCTATATTGTTTCTGATGGGAAGGTAGCTGTTAATCATACTGGAGTTCTATTATATGTAATAAAATACTTTTATCTTCTTGTTTTCCAGAATTTGCCTTTATCACTGGTATTTATCATTTTTATATGATGTGTCTGGCTGCAGATATATTTGTGTATATCCAACTTAGAGTTTGTTGGGCTTCTTGTATATTCAGATTAATTTTTTAATCAAATTTGGGGAATTTCAGCCATTATTTTTTCTTTCCTTACATTTTGGTAAAATGCCTCATATTTATCTTAGGCTTTGTTCATCTCTTTTTCATTTATTTTTCTCTTGGTTTTTGAGATTATATAATCTACGTTGATTTATCTTCAAATTTACTGGTTCTTTCTTTTGCAGTTCTCAAATCTACCCTTGATCCCTTATAGTATTTTTTTTTTCCATTTCAGATATTGTGTGCTCAACTCCAAAATTTCCATTTTTTAGGGTTTTTTTCATGGTTTTTATCTATCGATAGTCTCTATTGTTGAGATGTTGTCATAATACTGTTCTTTACTTCTTTACGCAGGAGTTTAGGTCTTTGGACATACTATAATTACTGCTTTAAATCATTGTCTGCTCATGAACACTTTTCAAAGGAAGACATATATGCAGCCAACAAACATATGAAAAAGTGCTCATTATCACTAATCATTAGAGAAAGGCAACTCAAAACTACAATGAGATACTATCTCACACTAATCAGAATGGCTATTATTAAGAAGCTAAAAAATAACAGATGCTGGTGAGGCTGCAGAAAAAAGGGAATGCTTATACACTACTAGTGGGAATGTACAATTAGTTCAGCCATTGTGGAGAGCAGTTTGGCAATTTCTCAAAGAACTTAAAACAGAAATACCATTTGACCTAGCAATCCCATTATTTGGTATATACAGTCTACCATGAAGACACATGTATCTGTATGCTCATCACAGCTCTATTCACAATAGCAAAGACATGGAGTCAACCTAAATGCCCAACAGTGGTAGACTGGATAAAGAAAATGTGGCACATATACACGATGAAATACTATACAGCCACAAAAAAGAACGAGATCATGTCCTTTGCAGCAACATGAACGGAGCTGGAGGCCATTATCCTAAGTGAACTGACACACTAATAAAAAACAAAACACTGCACCTTCTCACTTATGAGTGGGAGCTAAACATTTAGTATACATGGACACAAAGAAGGGAAGAACAGACACTGGGGCCAACTTGAGGGTGGAGGGTGAGAGGAGCATGAGGATTGAAAAACTACCTATCAGGTACTATGCATGTCTTCTTCATCATTAGATGAGATTCAATACTCAGGCTTTAGCTGCAGAAAGACATACTTCTTCTGAGATTAATTTAGAATGATGATGATAGTAACACTGATTACTCATTCTTTGCCAAGAATTCTAAACTATTGAGTATTAATCTGTTAAATTCCTAAAACCCAATGACAGGTACTATTACTATCTCTACCATACAAATGAAGAAATTGGGCCAGAGAGGTACTAAGTTGCCCATGTTTACAGTGGCAAATATGTGGTAGATTGATATTTCAAGCTAGTCTGAGCTAGAGCTACTATTCTTAATCTTTGCCTATTCTGGTTCCAAAATCTAGCTCGGGAGCTTCTGGAGTAACTGCAGTACATAGAGAAGGACAACTAGCTCAGAACCAAGGGTTGGTGAAGGAAACACGGATCCAGCGGGGTCTGAGGTCAGTTCTGTCCCTAATCTCTTCAATTGTATAAGCCAAGAATTCCAATTTTCCCTTAAATCAAATTGAGTTGGGTTTCTCTCCTTAAAACCAGTAATATACTGGAGTAGGCTCAGATAAGCATGTAGAACTGGCAAATTTTCAGGAATTTTGCAAGCATACTGATGTCATATTTATAGCTTGAAATTGGCTGTAGAGACAATATTTTCTTTGATGGCAACTGGCAAATGTGAACCACCAGAGCTGTTTTGTTTTGGATTTTTTCCCATTTGTTTTTTGGGGTAGAGGAGCAAGGTAGGGGAAAGGAGCCAGTTGTTAAAACATTTAGCACTACTCCGCTGTTTATGACCAAGGGAGTCTCTCCGAGTACTCATAAGAGACTACTATATCACATCATGCCAGGGCATTTCATACATGAACATCTACTTTCTATGCTTTGTCAATTTTCAAAAGAAATTCAGTTTTTTTTTTTTTTAAACAGATGTCATAAACACAGTCGTCATAATGCAGTATTTCCTATTCCCATAAATACCTTCATAGCTAGAACACACATGCAATACAAAGCACGTAGGTTAAAAGAAACTTTTGTATAAACAAATTATTTATAACTAAACAAGTTGCTTTTATTTAGACTCACAGGAATTGGGCACTATCCTTCTCTTGTCCTTCAAAGAGTACAAGAAACGCTAATTTTTGTAAAATTCACAGAGCAGAGTTTCCTCACAAAGTATTTTTCTTCCCTTTTCACTAATTCTTTAAGAGCATCCGCATGGAATTGTTTGGTTAGGGCATTAGGGCAAACCTATACAACACTTGTATAGATTTTTAAATAACTGACTGATATTCTTTGTAGTATTTTTCCCAAAAATAAAAAATAGTTTAATCTAAATGTGATTAGGAGGAAACAAATGAACAAATCCCCAATTTAAAAGATATCCTACAAAGCAACTAGCCTGAACTCTTTTAAAATGTATATGACATGGGGCAGGGTGCAGTGGTTCACGCCACTAATCCTAGAGCTTTGGGAGGTCAAGGTGAGTGAATTTCTTGAATCCAGGAGTTGAGACCAGCCTAGATAATATGGCGAGATCTCATCTCTACCAAAACTTACAAAATTAGTCAGGCATGGTGGCATGAGCCTGTGGTTCCAGCTACTCAGGAGACTGAGGTGAGAGGATCACTCGGGCCCAGGAGGTCAAGGATGCAGTGAGCTGTGTTCATACCACTGCACTCCAGCCTGGGCAACAGAGCAAGATCCTGTCTCAAAAAAAAAAAAAAAAAAAAAAAAAAAAAGGAAAAAACCATGTATATGACAAGGAAGAAAAAAAAATCCTGGGAATTTTTTTAAAGAGACATCAGATTTTTAAAAAGAAATTAAATAAAGAGACATGACAACCAATTGCAATGAATGATGCTTAATTGTAAATTGGATGGGGGGGGAAACAATTTTAAGGTTGTTCTACTCAATGTTTGGTCCCAAGAACCTATGAGCTTATTAGACATTCAGAGCCTCAGGCTCCAGCCCAGATATACTGAATCAGACTGCAGTTTAAACAAGATTGTCAGATGATTCCTATGCATACTAAATTTTGAGGAAGCACTGCTATTAAAAGAATTATTGCATAATTAGGAAAATATGATACAGATTGAATATTACACATTGCTGATTCTATTAATGTTAAATTCCCTATATATGATAGTCATGTGTGGTTATATAGAAGAATGCCCTTGAACTTAGGAGGTACATGCTGAAGTATTTAGCAATGAAATGTGAGGATATTTGCAACTAACTCCCAAATGGTTCCAAGAAAAAAAAAATAAAGAAATGTGTATTTGTACCTTATATGCAGATATGTAAATACAGTAAAGAGAAAAGAGAAAGTAAATGTGACAAAATGTTAATTGGTGAAGATAGGTGAAGAATACATGCAGAGCTAGTGTTCACTGAACTATTCTTGCAAATTTTCTGTAAGTTACAAAATGTCTTTAAAGTTGAGAGGAAAACAAAAGTATAATGAAGCATTAGTTTAATTGGTGGTCTAAGTGGTGACTGAGAATTGTTTTGTTTTTTGGTGGTGGTTGTTCTAAGCTCCGCAGGTAATTCTAACGTGGAGCCAGAACTGCGAGCCTGTGGGTGAGACAAACATCAGATGGGGTATCTGGGCTTCTGAGCTTCATGTGATTTAAGAGAACAAGTTTCAGAAAAGGGAGGGAAATATAAATTGAGAAAGAGAAAAGAAACCGTATTTAATGGAAGTACATGTAACGCAGAAGTGCTAGAATGTCTCACTCTATACTGTAAATTAAAGGGGAAAGGCAGTCTTCTATTAAATACAAAAAACTTTCATAGATTTGAAAAGAAGTCTATTGAGTAGAGTGGAATAGAAGTAGCCCCTCAGAAGGTAGAAGACAGATCAGGAGGTCTGATGCATTGGTCATTCAAATAACAAAATGTATTGGAGTATACTTTAAATGTCACGTCTGATTTTTGTGATATTCTTTTTCTTCTTTTTTTTTTTTAGAGACAGAGTCTCACTCTGTCACCCGGGCTGGAGTGCAATGGCACCATCTGGTCTCACTGCAAGCTCCACCTCCCGGGTTCACGCCATTCTGCTGCCTAAGCCTCCCGAGTAGCTGGGACTACAGGCGCCCGCGACCACGCCCGGCTAATTTTTGTATTTTCAGTAGAGACGGGTTTCACCGTATGAGCCAGGATGGTCTGGATTTCCTGACCTTGTGATCCGCCTGCCTTGGCCTCCCAAAGTGCTGGGATTACAGGCGTGAGCCATCGCGCCCAGCTGAGATACTTTTAGAGTCAGACAGAACTATGTTTGAATTCAGAAACTGCCACTTATCTTGTAAATTTGTTTGAGTTCTTTGTAGGTTCTGGATATTAGCCCTTTGTCAGATGAGTAGATTGCAAAAATTTTCTCCCATTCTGTAGGTTGCCTGTTCACTCTGATGGTAGTTTCTTTTGCTGTGCAGAAGCTTTTTAGTTTAATTAGATCCCATTTGTCAATTTTGGCTTTTGCTGCCGTTGCTTTTGGTGTTTTAGACATGAAGTCTTTGCCCATGCCTATGTCCTGAATGGTACTACCTAGGTTTTCCTCTAGGATTTTTATGGTATTAGGTCTAACATTTAAGTCTCTAATCCATCTTGAATTAATTTTCGTATAAGGAGTAAGGAAAGGATCCAGTTTCAGCTTTCTACTTATGGCTAGCCAATTTTCCCAGCACCATTTATTAAATAGGGAATCCTTTCCCCATTTCTTGTTTTTCTCAGGTTTGTCAAAGATCAGATGGCTGTAGATGTGTGGTATTATTTCTGGAACAACCCCATCAAAAAGTGGGCAAAGGATATGAACAGACATTTCTCAAAAGAAGACATTCATACAGCCAACAGACACATGAAAAAATGCTCATCATCACTGGCCATCAGAGAAATGCAAATCAAAACCACAATGAGATACCATCTCACACCAGTTAGAATGGTGATCATTAAAAAGTCAGGAAACAACAGGTGCTGGAGAGGATGTGGAGAAATAGGAACACTTTTACACTGTTGGTGGGATTGTAAACTAGTTCAACCATTATGGAAAACAGTATGGCAATTCCTCAAGGATCTAGAATAGATGTACCATATGACCCAGCCATCCCATTACTGGGTATATACCCAAAGGATTATAAATCATGCTGCTATAAAGACACATGCACACGTATATTTATTGCGGCACTATTCACAATAGCAAAGACATGGAATCAACCCAAATGTCCATCAGTGACAGACTGGATTAAGAAAATGTGGCACATATACACCATGGAATACTATGCAGCCATAAAAAAGGATGAGTTTGTGTCCTTTGTAGGGACATGGATGCAGCTGGAAACCATCATTCTTGGCAAACTATCACAAGAACAGAAAACCAAACACCACATGTTCTCACTCATAGGTGGGAACTGAACAATGAGATCATTTGGACTTGGGAAGGGGAACATCACACACCAGGGCCTATCAAGGGGAGGGGGGAGGGGGGAGGGATTGCATTGGGAGTTATACCTGATGTAAATGATGAGTTGATGGATGCTGACGAGTTGATGGGTGCAGCACACCAACATGGCACAAGTATACATATGTAACAAACCTGCACGTTATGCACATGTACCCTAGAACTTAAAGTATAATTAAAAAAAAAAAAAAAAGAAAGAAGCTGCCACTTATGAGAGGTATTATCTTGCCTAAGATACTTGGCCTCTATGGACCTCATTTTCTTCATCTGTAAAACCGGGAGACTAACTGTATCTATTGGGCCAGTGTTTATGATTAGATAAAATTAGGCATGAAAAGTACTCAGCATAGCAGTGCCACAGGGAATACACTTAACAGATTATTCTAAAACACTGGGTATGCGATTTTCTAATCTCTTATAACTCAACTTCATTTTTTAAAAGTCATAATTAAACTGCAAGTTTATACAGTCCTAAAAAGCAAAATGTGGATCTCTTAAACATGACTAACAAATGTTAAGTCTGAAGAAGTAATATTTGAGTTCCTGCATTTATTGTTTTGTAGGTTTTGATGCTCTTTGGACCTCCTATGAGAATAGACGCAGTATGTAGTCAGGATGAAGAATCTGCCATCCAACACAAATTATCCGGGGGCTACCATTTGGTGTGCTATGGCATTTTCTTAAGCCCATTCTTCCTTCCCCAGAGAGGAAAGAACTAAACTGAAGAACTTTTATCGTTCTAACAATTATGAATTACCTTTTTTTCTAAAACACACACACACAAAAATTAGTCTGCGTGTACTGACTTTTCAAGACTTCAAATAAAAGGCAGATAATAAACACAGAGGCTAGACATTCTAAAGAAAGCTGCCCAAAGTTTAATTTAAAGTGGCCAAATCAGTTGTCCAAGAGATCACTGGACGCTGACCTAAATAAATAAAAATCAAAT
This sequence comes from Papio anubis, assembly GCF_008728515.1. NCBI lineage: Eukaryota > Metazoa > Chordata > Mammalia > Primates > Cercopithecidae > Papio > Papio anubis. Next base: position 82,386,836 of record NC_044984.1, read on the forward strand.
GATCCCATTCAATTGTTCATTACAGGATAAAGTGGCAACTAGCCAAGGAAAGATGAGTAATTTCCATGTTCAAGCTAGCTACTGTGTTTGGAACAAATTTTTCTTCAGCAAAATATAAAAACTTTTTTAAAACAATGGCTTGTCTAAGAGAGTACATAACCTCTAATGTATACCATAGGAGAAAGAATAAGTGCCTGCCTGGCTTGCAAAGAAAGTCCAAACTGTACTCAGAAAATGTCTAGGGAATTTTTATGGTAAATAATAACAGAATTATGTTTTCTTGCATAAACCAATTCTTAATTGGTTTAGCAGCTATTTGCTTTTAAACTTAGAAATGATAACCAGAAAGATTATGTTCTCTTTTAAAATTCCATGGTTTATAAATACATAAATAAAATATCTTCTAAAAGAGTCCAAAACTTTTTAAAATTCACTAGCAGGTTGAAGTTTAAATTGCAAAAAGAGTAACTGGCAGTTTTATACCCCCAGACAAAAAAATGTAGGACTCCTGATAATTGCACTTAGTGCTTAAAGATAACATACAATGGCAAATCATATAATAAGAAATTGCCTTTGGCAAGTGCCTTATACCGGAAGAGCACAGCTGGTGATTTAGACAGCACTGCTGTGGATCCAGCTCACCTACTTAATATGGACTACGTGACAGATCTCAATTCATCAAGCAGAAGTCTTAAAGCTTCACAGGTTACACATTTAAATATCTAAATTTTATCTTATTTTAGCCTGAGAGAAAATTACACACATTGTACAATGTTCTGTATGAACCTATATTTAGCCAGTTATAGTTTGCTATGAAATGGTTTGTAATAACCCCACTCTAAATTTATCAATTAATCATATGCATTTGTTGACACTCATAAAGGTGGATATTCACAAAGGTATTACTTCATAATTTAATCTTTGGTCTGCCCAGAATCAAATTATACCTTCTGAGGTATTGAAATATTTCCAAATAAAGAGGCAATGCAGTAGTTCAATACGTATTTCAACTGAGCTTGTTAGTTTATCTACAGTCTGGAAAGTGAATCCTTTTCCCTAGAGTACAGAAATGTGTCAAGCAGAGGGAAAATAGTTACAGATTTAACATACATAAATGCCATTCAGGGATTCCCGGAGTAGAACCGGCCACTATGTGAGAGCCAATACTATGTGGCTATGTTAGGTGCTCGAGATTTTTCAGTTAACAAAATAAAAATTCTTGCTCTTACGGTACTTTCATTCTATAGGAAGAAGTCACACAACAAACAATAGACATATTAAACAAGTAAATTATATTGTATCTGAGAAATCATTGGGGGTATGGCAATGAGAAACTAGGCAAGGAAGTTTGGAAGTGTGTAAGGCATGCATGGGAAAGCTGACTACATTTCATATACAGTGTTCAGAATAGTCTTATGTAAAACATAATATTTTAGCAAGGCTGTGAAGAAATAAAGAAGTTAGCCATGAAGATATTGAGGGAAGAGTGTTTTGCACAAAGCCCCTAAAGCAGGAACATGCTAACATACGCTAGGTAAAGCAAGTATACAGTGTGATTGGAGTAGGGCAAACAAGCATACGGGTGAGTGATATAGTTTCACTATGTCCCCACCCAAATTTCATCTTGAATTGTAACTTCCCAAATTCTCACATATGGTGGAAGGAACCTGGTGGGAGGTAATTGAATCATGGGGGTGGGTCTTTCCTGTGCTGTTTTCATGATAGTGAATAAGTCTCACGAGACCTGACGGCTTTAAAAACAAGAGTTTCCCTGCACAAGCTCTCTCTCTTTGCCTGCTGCCATACATGTAAGATGTGACTTGCTCCTCCTTGTCTTCCACCATGATTTTGAGGCCTCCCCAGCCATGTGGAACTGTAAGTCCATTAAACCTCTTTCTTTTGTAAATTGCCCAGTCTCAAGTGTCTTTATCAGCAGCATAAAAACGGACTAATACAGTAAACTGGTACCAATAGAGTGGAGCACTGCTGGAAAGATACCCAAAAATGTGGAAGCAACTTTGGAACTGGGTAATAGGAAGAGGTTGGAACAGTTTGGAGGTCTCAGAAGAACACAGAAAAATTTGGGAAAGTTTGTAACCTCCTAGATACTTGTTGAATGGCTTTGACCAAAATGCTGATAAAGATATGGACAATGAAATCCAGACTGAGGTGGTCTCAGATAGAGATGAGGAACTTGTTGGAAACTGGAGCAAAGGTGACTTTTACTAAGTTTTAGCAAAGAGACTGGCAGCACTTTGCCCCTTCCCTAGAGATTTGTGGAACTTTGAATTTAAGAGAGATGATTTAAGGTATCTGGCAGAAGAAATTTCTAAGCAGCAAAGCATTCAGGATGTGACTTGGGTGTTTTTAAAGGCATTCAGTTCTAAAAAGAAAACAGAGCTTAAAAGTTTGGAAGATTTGCAGCCTGACAATGAGATACAAAAGAAAATCCTATTTTCTGAGGGGAAATTCAAGCCAGCTGCAGAAATTTTCATAATTAACAAGAAGCCGAATGTTAATCCCCAAGATAATGGGGAAAATGTCTCCAGTGTATGTCAGGGACCTTCATGGCAGCCCCTCTTATCACAGGCCCAGAGACCTAGGAGGACAAAATGGTTTCATGGGCTAGGCCCAGGGTCCCCATGCTGTGTGCAGCCTATGGAGTTGGTGCCCTGTGTCCCAGTCACTCCAACATGACTGAAAGGGGCCAAGGTACAGCTCAGGCCATGGTTTCAGAGGGTGCAAGCCCCAAGCCTTGGCAGCTTCCATCTGGTGTTGAGACTGCAAGAGCACAGAATTTAAGAACTGGGGTTTGGGAACCTCTGCCTAGATTTCAGAGGGCATATGGAAATGCCTGAATGCCCAGGCAAAAGTCTGTTGCAGGGGCAGGGCACTCATGAAGAACCTCTGCTAGGGCAGTTTGGAAGGGAAATGTGGAGACAGCGCTGCCACACAAAGTCCCTACTGGAGCACTGCTTAGTGGAGCTGTGAGAAGAGGGCCACTGTCCTCCAGACCAGAATGGTAGATTCACCAACAGCTTGAACCATGTGTCTGGAAAAGCCACAAACAACACCAGCCAATGAAAGCAGCCAGGAGCAGGGGATACTCTGCAAAGCCACAGGGCCAGAGCAGCCCAAGACTATGGGAACCCAATTTTTGCTTCAGTGGGACCTGGATGTGAGACCTGGAGTCAAAGGAGATCATTTTGAGCTTTAAGATTTGTCTGCCTGCTGGATTTTGGACTTGCATGGGGCCTGTAGCCACTTTGTTTTGGTCAATTTCTCCCATTTGGAATGTCTGTATCTACCCAATGCCTGTAACCCCATTGTATCTTGGAAGTAACTAGCTTGCTTTTGATTTTACAGGATCATAGGCAGAAGGGACTTGCCTTGTCTCAGATGAGACTTTGAACTGTGGACTTTTGAGTTAATGTTAAAATGAGTTAAGACTTTTGGGTAATGTTGGGAAGGCATTATTGGTTTTAAATGTGAGGATATGAGTTCGGGAGGGGTCAGGGATGGAATGATATGGTTTGGCTGTTTCCCTACCCAAATCTCATCTTGAATTGTAACTCCCACAATTCCCACCTGTTGTGGGAGGAACTCAATGGGAGGCAATTGAATCATGGGGGCAGGTATTTCCCATGCTGTTCTCATAATAGTGAATAAGTTTCATGAGATCTGACAATTTCAAAAAGAGGAGTTTCCCTGCACAAACTCTCTTTCTTTTCCTGCTGCCATCCATATAATATGTGACTTGCTCCTCCTTGCCTTCCTCCAGGATTGGGAGGCCTCCCCAGCCATGTGGAACTGTAAGTCCATTAAATTTCTTTCTTCTGTAAATTGCCCAGTCTTGGGTATGTCTTTATCAGCAGTGTAAAATAATACAGTGTGGTAGAAAATTTCAGAGAGTTAACAGGGCACCAGATAAAATAGAGTCTCTTGTTATATTTGGGAGTCACTGACATGTGGATCATATTCAAAATCATAAGGCCAGATGAGACTACCAAGAAAGTAAATAGAGAAAAAAAGAACCAAGAACTAATTCCTAAAACACTGCACATGGAAGAGATTGGGGAAAAGAGGAAGAAGAACCTGGGGAGAGTGGTAACATAGCACTAGGAAGGAAGAAGAAAAACAAAGAGACCAAGGTTGAATCGAAAGAGAAAAAATGTTAAATACAGTTGGAGAGAAGGGTAGGTCACCCACAAAGGGAAGTCCATCAGGCTAACAGTGAACCTTTCAGAAGAAACCTTACAAGCCAGAAAAGATTGGAAGCCTACATTCTACATTCTTAAAGAAAAAATAATTCCATCCGAGAATATCACATCCAGGCAAACTAAGTTGCATAAGTGAAGGATAAATAAAATCATTTGCAGACAAGCAAATGCTGAGGGAATTTTTTACCACCAGACATGCCTTACAAGAGGCCCTGAAAGATAACACTAAATATGGAAAAGAAAGACAGCTACCAGTACCTACAAAAACACATTTAAGAACACAGACCAGTGACACTATAAAGAAACCACACAAACAAGTCTGCATAAAAACCAGTTAACGACATGATGAGAAGATCAAATCCACACATATCAATGTAACCTTGAATGTAAAGGAGCTAAATGCACCAATTAAAAGGCACAGAGTGGCAAGCTGGAAAAGAAGCAAGACCCACTAGTATGCTGTCTTCAAGACACCTGTTGCACATATTATACCATGATACCCATAGGCTCAAAATAAAGAAATTGTGAAAAATCTACCAAGCAAATGGAAAACCAGGGGCTGCAATCTTAATTTCAGGCCAAAGAGACTTAAACCAACAAGATTAAAAAACATAAAGAAACACATTATACAATGGTAAAGGGTTCAATTCAACAAGAAGACCTAACTATCCTAAATATATACACATCCAACACAAGAGCACCCAGATCCATAAAGCAAGTTCTTAGAGACCTACAAAGAGACTTAGATTCCCATACCATAATAGTGGGAGACTTCAACACCCCACTGACAGCAGTAGACAGATTGTCAATGCAGAAAAGCAGAGATATTCAGGACCTAAACTCAAAACTTGACTAAATGGATTTAACAAACATCTACAGAACTCTCCACTTCAAAACAACAGAATATAGATTCTTCTCATCATCACATGACATATACTCCAAAATTGACCATACATTTCGACATAGAACAATACTCAGCAAATTTAAAAACAAAAAACAAAAAACTGAAATCATACCAACCATGCCCTCAGGCCACAGCACAATAAAAATAGGAATCAATACTAAGAAAATCACCACTACCATACAATTACATGGAAATTAAACAACCTGCTCTTGATTGACTTTTTGGTAAACAATGAAATTATGGCAGAAATCAAGAAATTCTTTGAAACTTATGAGAACAGATACAACATACCAGATTCTCTGAGATACAGCTAACTCAGTGTTAAGCAGGGAAGTTTATAGCACTAAATAGGCTAAATGACCTATAGTATTAAAAACACTAAATGACTATATCAAAAAGAAAGACCTCAAATTAACAACGTAGCATCACAACTAGAAGAACTAGAGAAGCAAGAGAATACCAACCCTAAAACTGGCAGAAGACAAGAAATTACCAATATTAGAGCTGAACTGAAGGAAATGGAGACACAAAAAGCCACATAAAAGACCAGCAAATCCAGGAGTTGATTTTTTGAAAAAATTAATAAGAAAGATAGACTGCTACCTAGACTAATAGAGACGAAAAAAAGAGAAGATCCAAGTAAACACAATTAGAAATGACAAAGGGAGGCCAGGTTCAGTGGCTCATGCCTATAATCCCAGCACTTTGGGAGGCCAAGGCAGGCAGATAACTTGAGGCCAGGAGTTGGAGATTATCCTGGCCAACATCGCGAAACCCAGTCTCTACTAAAAATACAAAAATTAGTCAGGCATGGTGGTACATGCCTGTTATCCCATCTACTTGGGAGGCTGAAGCAGGAGAATCATTTGAACCCTGGAGACAGAGGTTGCAGTGAGCCAAGAAAAAAAAAAAGACAAAGGGAACATTACCACCGACACCACAGAAATACAAAAACCTATCAGACACTACTATAAACACCTCTATGGTAACAAACTAGCAAATTTAGAAGAAATGAATATATTCCTAAACACATGCAACCTCCCAAGACTGAACAAGGAAGAAACTGAAACCCTGAAGAGACCAATACTGAGTTCTATAAATGTATAAGAAAAAGCCTACCAAGCAAAAAAAAAACAAAAACAAAAACAAAAACAAAAACAAAAAAAACCAACCCCAGGGCCAGACAGATTCATAGCCAAGTTATATCAGATTTATAAAGAAAAGCTGGTGCCATTCCTACTGAGACTATTTCAAAAAACTGAGGATGAGGGACTCCTCCCTAACTCATTCTATGAGGCCAGCATCATTCTGATACCAAAACATGGCAGAAACAAAACCAAAAAACAAACAAACAAAAAAAATCATGCCAATATTCTCAATGAACACAGATGCCAAAATCCTCAACAAAATACTAGCAAATCAAATTCAGCAGCACATCAAAAAGCTGATCCATCATGATGAAGTATGCTATATCCCTGGGATTCAAGGTTGGTTCAACAAACACAAATCAATAAATGTGACTGATTACATAAACAGAACTAAAAATAAAAACTGTATTGAGAAATGATTATCTCAATAGATGCAGAAAAGGCTTTTAATAAAATTCAACATCCCTTCATGTTAAAAACTCTCAGTAAGCTAGGAATTGAATAAACATACTTCAAAATAATAAGAGCCATCTATATAAAACCCAGAGCTTATATCAGACTGAATAAGCAAAAACTGGAAGCATTCCCCCTTGAAAAAATGGAAGAAGACAAGTATATACTCTCTCACCACTCCTATTCAACATAGTATTCAAAGTCCTGGTCAGAGCAACCAGGCAAAAGAAAGAAATAAAAGGCATCCAAATAGGAATCAAGGAAGTCAAATTATCCCTGTTTGCAGATGACATAATTCTATATCTAGAAAACCTCATAGTCTCTGCCCAAAAGTTCTTTGATCTGATAAGCAACTTCAGCAAAAATTTAGGATACAAAATTAACATACAAATATCAGTAGCATTCCTATACACCAACAACATCCAAGCCAAGAGTCAAATCAGGAATGCAATTCCATTAATAACTGCCACAAAAAGAATAATATACCTAGGGATACAGCTAACCAGAGAGGTGAAAGATCTCTACAATGAGAATTACAAAACACTGCCCAAAGAAAGCAGAGATGATGCAAATGAATGGAAAAACATTCCATGCTCGTGGATAGGAATAATCAACATCATTAAAATGGCAATGATGCCCAAAGAAATTCACAGATTCGATGCTATTTCTATCAAACTACCAATGACATTCTTCACAGAATTAGAAAAATATATTTTAAAATTAATATGAAACCCAAAAGGAGCCCAAAGAGCTAAGGCAATCTTAAAGCAAAAAGAACAAAAAGGGAGGCATCATGTTACCCAACTTCAAACTATACTACAGGGCTACGGTAACCAAAACGGCATGATAATGGCACAAAAAAAGACACATAGACCAATGGAATAGAATAGAAAGTGTAGAAATAATGCCTCACACCTACAACCATCTAATCTTTGACAAAGGTGACAAAAATAAGAAACAGGGAGAGGACTCCCCACTCAATAAATGATGCTGGGATAACTGGCTTGCCATATATAGAAAATGGAAACTGAAACCCTACCTTATACCACATACAAAAATTAACTCAAGATAAAGACTTCAATGTAGGCTGGGTGCGGTGACTTATGCCTGTAATCCCAGCACTTTGGGAAGTTGAGGTGGGCGGATCACAAGGTCAGAAGATTGAGACCGTCCCGATCAACATAGTGAAACCCCGTCTCTACTATTAAAAAAAAAAAAAATAGCCAGGCATGCTGGCATGCCCCCGCCTGTAATCTCAGCTACCTGGGAAGCTGGGGCAGGGGAATCACTTGAACCCAGGAGGCAGAGGTTGTAGTGGGCCGAGATCTCACCATTGCACTCCAGCCTGGCAACAGAGTGAGACTCCATCTCAAAAATAAATAAATAAATAAACAAATAAATAAATAAAATTTTAAAACAATTTTAAAAAGACTTATATGTAAAACCTAAAACTATAAAAACCCTGGAAGATAACCTAGGAAATACCATTCTGGACATAGGACATGGCAAAGATTTCATGACAAAGATGCCAAAAGCAATTGCAATAAAAAAGTTAACAAAAAGGATTTAATTACACTAAAGAGCTTCTGCACAGCAAAAGAAACTATCAACAGAGTAAGCAGACAACCTACAGAATGAGAGAAAATATTTGCAAACTATGTATCCAACAAAGGTCTAATATCCAGAATTTATAAAGGACTTAACAAGCAAAAAACTAACAACTTTATTAAAAAGTGGGCAAAGAACACGAACACTTTTCAAAAGAAGACATAAATGTGGTCAAAAGCATATGAAAAAATGCTCAACATCACTAATCATTACAGAAACACAAATAAAAACCATAATGAGTTACTACCTCATAACAATAAGAATGGCTATTTATTAAAAAGTCAAAAAATAACAGATGCTGGTGAGGTTACAGAGAAAAGAGAACACTTATATACTGCTGGTAGGAATGTAAATTGATCCAGCCACTGTGCAAAGCAATGTAGCAATTATTTGAAGAACTTAGAAGAGAATTACCATTTGACCCAGCAATCATATTATTGGGTATATACACACAGGAACATAAATCATTCTACTATAAAGACATATGTACGTGTGTGTTCATCACAGCACTATTCGCAATAGCAAAGACATGGAATCAACCTAAATGCCCTTCAATGGTAGATTAAATAAAGAAAATGTGGTATATATATGCCATGGATTACTACACAGCCATAAAAAAGAATGAGATTGTGTCCTTTGCAAGAACATTGATGGAGCTGAAGACCATCATCCTTAGCAAACTAATGCAGAAAAAAAAATCCAAATGCCACATGTTCTTACTTACAAGTGGGAGTTAAATGATAACACATGAACCCAAAGAGAGGGACAACAGATACTGGGTACTGGGGCCTAATCGAGGGTGGAGGCTGGTAGGAGGGAGAGGATCAGAAAAAATACTTATCAGGTACTATGCTTATTATCCAGGTGATGAAATTGTCTGTACACCAAATCCCCATGACACACAGTTTACCTATATAGCAATCCTGCACATGTACCCCAGAACCTAAAATAAAAGTTAAAGAAAAAAAAAAGAGAGAAAAATGAAGAGAATGTGTCCTGCAAGCTGGATAGAAAAATTATGTCAAGAAGGAAGGGGTGATTAAATGTGTCAAATCCTGCTCACGGTTCAAGTTATATAAGGACTAGGAATTGGCCACTGGATTTAATAATGTGTATGTGACAGCTGAAAGGAGTGAATAAGCCTGATTTGCATGGGATTAAGAAAGAATTGGGGGAGGATTTGGTGACCACAATAATAAATAATTGCTTTGAGGAGAACTATTGCAGTGGGAAGAAACATGGGGTAGTAGCTTGTAAGAGAATAGATCAAAATGGAGAATTCCTTAAATAATTAAATAAATACATGTTTGTATGGTGACAGGAATGATTCAGTAAGAGTGAATAATGCTTTTGTAGAAAAAGAGGGGGAAGAATCATTAGATCAATGTCTTAGAGTAGAAAAGAGAAGGCAATATCTACTTACCAAGTGGAAGGATAGGCTTAGACAGGAGTATGGATGATTCATGGTAAGAGCAGGGAAGAAGTAAGTACTGATGCTACTAGGTGGGTAGATGTAGTGACAGAAAACCGCAGAAGTTATCTTCTTATTAAAAGTTTCTCAGTTTGTAAGACATAAGGTCATCATCAGAGAGGAAGAGACAATGGAGGTTTAAGGAGAGGAAAGGAGGTATAAAAAGCAGTCTGGGAGAATAGGAATGAACTGGGGGAGTACCATGCAGTGTTATTGGCAGTCAGCAGTAAGGGCTCATTTGAGGTTTGTGATCATGAATTTAACCCAACCAGCATGGTTGTATATTTTTCTGCAAACACAAAAATTAGCTGAGTGTGGCAGTGCATTCCTGTAATCCCAGCTACTTAGGAGGCTGAGGCAGGAGAATTGCTTGAACCCAGAAGGCAGGGGCTGCAATAAGCTGAGATCGCACCACTGCACTCCAGCCGGGGCGACAGAGTGAGACTCCATCTCAAAAAACAAACAACGAACAAAACAAACAAAAAAACATTCCATCAGAAAAACTTGGTGGCCATAGAAGGAAAGTAGAGTAGTTACAAGCATCAGGGAAACCTAATAGCCCCAACTTCGTCAGCAAGGTTCTTAACATTCACTGGTTTACACTGTGGTGTCTTCTGTATCCATTTCCCAGAACCGAATTTAAGGTACATCACATGGTAGAGTCTCAGTACCATTTAGTTAGACTGAATAGTGCCACAGCTTTTGTAGCAATGGCATTGCATTTTCTCCACAATTAAGGTGTTAGAAAGAACCATCAGACACAGCTGTTCTACTAGAAGCAAAAGTGTGTAACCCAGATCATTCCCTTGCTCTCTCCACCTACGAGACAACTTTCTGCACAATCACAGAGATCACCAGTGAAGGCATGACCTCCAATCTTGGCTTCAGTTGTGTGATACTTTGCTAAGACACAGCCTCCTTCTATTTAGTGAGGTCGGTAGCTGTCTTACTTTTCATATGAATAAAATTCTTTTTAGATACACATAGAGAAAGTTTAACTTGCTCTTTGTTCACTTCATCTTGTTAGTTACTTAATGGTTCATTCTAAACTTTCTCTCATCTCATGTAGAATCATTCCAAATTACCCATTGGCTACTAAATTGCATTGCTCAACTTGTCATACTTTTTTTTTTTTTTTTTTTTTTTGAGACGGAGTCTGGCTCTGTCGCTCAGGCTGGAGTGCAGTGGCGCGATCTCGGCTCACTGCAAGCTCCGCCTCCCAGGTTCACACCATTCTCTTGCCTCAGCCTCCCGAGTAGCTGGGACTACAGGCGCCCGCCACCACGCCCGGCTCATTTTTTGTATTTTTAGTAGAGATGGGGTTTCACCGTGTTAGCCAAGATGGTCTCGATCTCCTGACCTCATGATCCGCCCACCTCGGCCTCCCAAAGTGCTGGGATTACAGGAGTGAGCCACCACGGCCGGCCATTGTCATATTTTTTAAATGTGTCAGTCTATGCTGCTACTCCAAAACAAGATTAGAATATGGTACGTCCATGTTATTCAAAAAATGTACTCACTGCTACTTGGTGGCAAAAATAATCCATTGATATTTCGAGGTTTGCTGTGATAAAAGATACAGCTGATCTTCACACAACCAAGAGGCTGAGTTTCCCAGAAGCATGAAATGCTGCAGTTTTGCTAGATAAAAGGAGATTGGGGGAAATGTAATGATCAGATGCCATATTCACAACAAATACAATGCGCTGCAATACAGCACAATGACACAAAAACGGTTACAGTTAACTGATTTAGGATCATGTGTGTTTTCCAGCTTTCAGTGTTTCTAAGCCCTGCTATTCAAAAGATGCAATGGGTATTTCTAAAACGTGTTCCTCCATTAAGTTGAAAAAATTGCAAAATGCCTAAAATCAAATAGTAGATGGAAGAATGATTTCTTCCCTATTGTTTTGTAAAAGTATAATTCAGCATTATTGAAGGGAAATGCTTTTTAACAAAAATGATGATGCTAAGTAATTCTACCTGCATTTCCATGTGTCTAAATCTGCAAAGTGGATCTAAACATTTCCTCTCTCTCCATAATGAGCACACAGTGTCACTGCCAAGGGCCTCTTCACAGTGTCGGAATCGGCACTGGGAACCCTAAAAGAAAAAGTAAACAGTGTAGAAAGCTCAATATGTTGATATTAGTGTTTAACAACAATAGGTCGCTAATTAGTTAAAGAAAATACAAGTAGATTAAATTAGAATCACAAAGATATACACTATCAATTTTAGACCATAAGTCTAAATTTTAGCAAATTAGTCTAACTTTGGTGAGAAAGCAAGAAGATAATCTAATGATTAAATAGTACAACATGCCACAAATCACTGATAAAATGCTACTTTTTGTTATTCGTTAATCCATATGGTTCACTAAGAATAGAGATAAAAGAATCCAGTGACACTTTGATCACAATTCAGTGACAGAACAACTTAATTTCTTGTTCTGAAGAAAGCCCAGATGAAACTTTTAAGAATCCCTACCTATATTCTAATTGTGAAAATGATTTCTATTAATCAACCGTTTTATTAGATGATCTGTTTGCTCAATCTATGGAGATACTGTTAAGTTTTTATGGAGCTTAAAATTTAAGTTATTGTGGAGTTTTAATTATTATATTATGATGTACTACATTAAATATATGTGCTTTGTGCCTTTGGCTTAGAAAGATAAACAATTGCCTATACATATACTCACTGACTTCTTTATATGCCAACAAAAGTAGATGTGGATTGTTTCAATGGGCTACTATTACTTCTTTTTTTTTTTTTGAGACGGAGTCTCGCTCTGTCGCCCAGGCGGGAGTGCAGTGGCCGGATCTCAGCTCACTGCAAGCTCCGCCTCCCGGGTTTACGCCATTCTCCTGCCTCAGCCTCCCGAGTAGCTGGGACTACAGGCGCCCGCCACCTCGCCCGGCTAGTTTTTTGTATTTTTTAGTAGAGACGGGGTTTCACCGTGCTAGCCAGGATGGTCTCGATCTCCTGACCTCGTGATCCGCCCGTCTCGGCCTCCCAAAGTGCTGGGATTACAGGCTTGAGCCACCGCGCCCGGCCTATTACTTCTTAAAGAAATTCTATGTTCTTTTAAACGCAAACACACAGTTGGTAAAAACTACAAGCCCCTGTTGTGTGGGAAGAGAGGTGGATAACATTCTTCCCTCTTTTGACACATGTTCCATGGTTGTTCTTTATCTTTTATCTCTCTCCTACTTCCATCTTCACTCTCTCCCCCTTGTTAAAGTAGATCCATGTACTCTCACAGCATGGGTTTGTGGGCTTTCAAGTCAATAAACTGGTATTTGAAAGTATGGGCTCCACTACTTGCCCATCGTCACAAAGTTAATACTTAACTCATCCTCTCTGTGCTTTAGTTTTCTCATCTGTGTATAGGAAATAAAAAATACTTTCCTCACAGGTTAGCTACAAAAATGATGTGATACAAGGTATTGTGAGCTATTATTATTATTTATTCATTTAATTATTTACTGGTAACTTACTCATTAGTCACTGTACTAAGTATTTGAGGATACAGCAGGGAAATAGAACGCTCTGCCCACCTGGGACATGAAATCTGTTATTATTCTTTATTATCCTAGCATTTAATTTAACAGGTAATATAAATGAATCTAATTTCTGTGGTCAGAGAGGTTGAGTCCATTCAGGTTTCCTAACAGAGAGGAAACACTTGAAACCAGACATAACATATTTTTCGCTGGATTATTTCTTGCATGAGCACGAAGCTCCAAATATTGAGTTTCTACCTTTATCTGGTTTTATTAAGATCCATTCATCCTAATACGTTGGAGGAATTATCAGTTTTTCCCATTTAACTTTATAAACTTTATGTGGCCAATTTGTTTATATTAATTATTTTCTTTTTTATGATATTTAAATATTTGTTGTTACTTAGACTTTTGACAGAGGAAAATTCAGTGATTGGGTAAATAAATTTCAAATAGGAAAACAGATTTATTACAATAAGTTTGACAGTTACCTGAATTCAACTATTTGAATTTATAATGACTGGAATCGTATTAACTAAAACAATATCTTATAACATATAACGTTTCAATATTAGGAATTTAATGTCTCAAGGTGCCATAACATAGGCAAAAGTGCCACATGAAGATTCAAAAGCTATAGGCATGTAACTGGCATATATAAGGGTAGTTTCAAACAAGTAATAATTTTAAATTATCTCAGATTTCTTCAGAGAAATTCAGTATGTCAAAAATACATGCTAGGCTTTTACACCAGATTTTACATATATAAGATATCTTGCAAGAAAATAGTAAATTTTGGCTCAGCAATGCAAGTTATTGCCATATCTTCCTTCATTCTACTCAAATTAAGCATGTGAAGTACTGTCAGTTGTACAATATTTACCTTTATGCATGTGGAATTAAAAAAGAAATAGCAGTCATTCCCAACTTCTGCCATTTTCAACTCTCTTGCTGCTAATCCAATGTTTGTTTGTTTGTTTGTTTGTTTTGAAAAATATATATGAATTGCAGGAATGCAAATACAAAAACTATCAGTGTGTAAAGGGGGAAAAATAATTTCTTTTCCACAGTCTTTCAGGCTATCAGTAGTATTCCTTTAAAACTGACCTCCTGTTGACAGTATATTACACAATAGATAATTATTAAACAAATTTAAATTAGAAGATACCTTCTCTAGCTTTGCAGAAATGTTGAAAGTGGTTGCTAGTAAGCACACAAACTCAAACTTCTAGAATTTTCCTCATTGTTACCTAATCCATTGTTTGCTCATCATAAATGACCTCACATGTAACTGTAGGTCAATGTTCACTCAAGTGAACTGTAGTTTTCTTACTCAGTTTTAGCATATTAACTAAAAAAGGACTAGCAAAAACAAAATAGCATATTTTAATCTTTCAATGTTCTGGTTGAATATGGACTATAAACTAGTTTATACTTTTATAATAGAAAGTGAAAAGTATTTCAGAAGTAAACAACTATTTCTAAATCTTTGTTTCTATAGAGGGTTTGGTGATAACACTAAAAATTTGACATAGGTAAATGAAATACTCATATTCTAAGATAATAAAAACAATTATTTCAATATGTACTCCCTGCTATCCATTGATTTGGGAAAAATCATGTTCAAATTGTGATATATTAATAGCTACCTGAAAATACATTGGGCTACTTACTCATCTTGTAGTCAAATTCCATTTATTTTTCATCCATCATAAAAAGAGAAATATCTTCTTCCTATAGCAGAAAGATTCCAGAGTGCTTGAAGGTTTTGAGAATTTGTTGAAAACAAGTGAAATACTCTGATTCCCAGAATGAAACATTTCAATCAGCAGTTATTGATATGTTCCTCTTAGTATCTTTAATCAAAGAATTAAAACCTAGCAGAAATTAATAAAAAATATTCATCATACATGTATCAGTCCGTTTTCATGCTGCTGATAAAAACATACCCAACTGGGAAGAAAAAGAGGTTTAATTGGACTTATAGTTCCACATGGCTGGGGAGGCCTCAGAATCATGGCAGGAGGTGAAAGGCACTTCTTACACTGCGGTGGCAAGAGAAAAATGAGGAGAAAGCAAAGGCAGAAACCCCTGATAATCCCATCAGAGCTCATGAGACTTATTCACTATCCTGAGATTAGCATGCGAAAGACCCATCCCCATGATTCAATTACCTCCCCCTGTCTCCCTCCCACAACATGTGGGAATTCTGGGAGATACAATTTAAGTTGATATTTGGGTGGAGACAGAGCCAAACCATATCATTCCACCACTGGCCCCTCCAAACTTCAAGTCCTCACATTTCAAAACCAATCATGCCTTCCCAACAGGACCCCAAAGTCTTAACTCATTTCAGCATTAATCCAAAAGTCCACAGTCCAGAGTCTCATCTGAGACAAGGCAAATCCCTTCCACCTATGAGTCTGTAAAATCAAAAACAAGTTAGTTACTTCCTAGATACAATGGGGGTACAGGTACTGGGCAAAGCCACTCCAAGTGGGATCAATTGGCCAAAACAAAGGAGTTACAGGCCCCATGCATGTCCAAAATCCAGCAGGGAAGTCAAATTTTAAAGCTCCAAAATGATCTCCTTTGATTCCAGGTCGCACATCCAGGTCATGTGGATACAAAAGGTGGGTTCCCATGGTCTTGGGCAGCTCTGCCCCTGTGGCTTTGCAAGGTACAGCCTCCGTCCTGGCTGCTTTCACAGGCTGGCATTAAGTGTCTGTGGCTTTTCCAGGTTCTTGGTACAAGCTGTCAGTGGAGCTACCATTCTGGGATTTGGAGGATAGTGGCCCTCTTCTCACAGCTCCACTAGGCAGTGCCCCAGTAGCGACTGTGTCAGGGCTCCACCCACATTTCCCTTCCACACTGCCTTAGCAGGGGTTCTCCATGAGGTCTCCACCTCTGCAGCAAACTTGCCTGAGCATCCAGGTGTTTCCATACATCTTCTGAAATCTAGGTGGAGGTTCCCAAACCTCAATTCTTGCCTTCTGTGCTCCTGCAGGCTCAACACCACGTGGAAGCTGCCAGCTTGGGGCTTGCACCTTCTGAAGCCACAGCTCGAGCTCTATGTTGACCCCTTTCAGCCATGGCTAGATTGGCTGAGACACAGGGCATCAAGTCCCTAAGCTACAGACAGCACTGGGACCCCGGGCCTGGCCCATAAAACCACTTTTTCCTCCTGGGCCTTTGGGTCTGTGATGGGAGGTGCTGCTGTGAAGGTCTCTGACATACCCTGGAGACATTTTCCCCATGGTCTTGTGGATTAACATTGGGCTCCTTGCTACTTACGCAAATTTCTGCAGCTGGCTTGAATTTCTCCTCAAAAAATGGGTTTTTCTTTTCTACTGCATCATCAGGCTGCAAATTTCTGAACTTTTATGCTCTGTTTCCCTTTTAAAATGGAATGATTTTAACAGCATCGAAGTCACCTTTTGAATGCTTTGCTGCTTAGAAATTTCTTCCACCAGATACCTGAAATCATCTCTCTCAAGTTCAAAGCTCCACAAATCTCTAGGGCAGGGGCAAAATGCTGCCAGTCTCTTTGCTAAAACATAACAAGAGTCACCTTTGCTCCAGTTCCCAACAAGTTCCTCATCTCCATCTGAGACCACCTCAGCCTGGACCTTATTGTTCATATCACTATCAGCACTTCTGTCAAAGCCATTCAACAAGTCTCTAGGAAGTTCAAACTTTCTCACATTTTCCTGTGTCTTCTGGGCCCACCAAACTGTTCCAGCCTCTGCCTGTTTCCCATTTCCGAAGTCACTTCCACATTTTTGGGTATCTTTTCAGCAATACCCAACTCTACTAGTACCAATATACTGTATTAGTCTGCTTTCATGCTGCTGATAAAGACATACTCGAGACTGGGAAGAAAAAGAGGTTTAATTGGACTTACAGTTCCACATGACTGGAGAGACCTCAGAATCATGGCAGGAGGTAAAAAGCACTTCTTATATGGTGGCAGCAAGAGAAAATGAGGAAGAAGCAAAAGTGGAAACCCCTGATAAAACCATCAGATCTCGTGAGACTTACTCACTATCATGAGATTAGCATGGGAAAGACCCCACCCCACGATTCAATTACCTCCCCCTGGGTCCCTCCCACAGCACATAGGAATTCTGGGGCATACGATTCAAGTTGAGATTTTAGTGGGGACACAGCCAAACCATATCAATAAATAACATAAAAGGTGCCATGAAAATCACAGATTAGGCTAGATAAAAATGTATTTTTAAATTGTCATGTATATTTAATTAGAAATTTAAAAGACTGAGACAAATACGAATTCCCACTTCGGTTACGTAAAACAAGCTAAGCTGCTATAAACTTTTTGAAGACAATGCGGCCGGGCGAGGTGGCTCAAGCCTGTAATCCCAGCACTTTGGGAGGCCGAGACGGGCGGATCACGAGGTCAGGAGATCGAGACCATCCTGGCTAACACGGTGAAACTCTGTCTCTACTAAAAAATACAAAAAAACTAGCCGGGCGAGGTGGCGGGTGCCTGTAGTCCCAGCTACTCGGGAGGCTGAGGCAGGAGAATGGCGTAAACCTGGGAGGCGGAGCTTGCAGTGAGCTGAGATCCGGCCACTGCACTCCAGCCTGGGCAACAGAGCGAGACTCCGTCTCAAAAAAAAAAAAAAAAAAAAAAAGAATGAAGACAATGCTTTAGGACAAAGATCTGATATGTAAAATAAACTAAAATTTAGAAAAAAGTTTTTAAATGTAAATTGAACATTATTTTAAAAACGAGGTAGTATGAGAGGTAAATGAACTAGAGAATAAAGATTTGGCTAAACACTTGCAGACAGTGGCAAAGATACATAGAAAAATATAACTATATTTTGTTTTGCCCTGTCTTCTAACTCTACCACAAAACACCCATGAAGTACTTAAGCTACTGGGAGAAACACACCTAAGAAATATTTTAAGTGGGTTTTGCCTCCAGATAAACACTGTCTATACCTACAAACTTGTAACTTCATTGGACTGTTTTCAAATATTCTTACCAAACACCATTATTGCACATTACATGTAACATTATGATTAAAGCCATTGTGAGAATTCCTGTTTTACAAAGGAGAAAGT
This sequence comes from Papio anubis, assembly GCF_008728515.1. Classification (NCBI taxonomy): domain Eukaryota; kingdom Metazoa; phylum Chordata; class Mammalia; order Primates; family Cercopithecidae; genus Papio; species Papio anubis. The sequence goes on from NC_044984.1 coordinate 82,405,240, forward strand.
CTGAAAAAAAGTGTCTACTTTTTGAAGTTAGGTTTATACAGCTATATTCCAGTAGACATGGCAAAAATAGGTCAAACTCACATGGAGATTTTTTTGTTTTGTCATTGCAGAGCACATAAAATAGATCTGCACATTTTGGTAGTCTTTAGAATTCCTGGAGTCTTACCTTCTCTACCTTTTCAAGCTCTCTTTTCTTTTCCTTCTCCCTCACCCCCTTTTTTCTTTTTCTTATTTTCTTCAGTTCTGTTCTTTACTGTTGTGAATTTCATTCTAGTCTTAAAAACAACAACAACAACAACAAAAAACAAAAAACAACTATTATGGCCAGGCGTGGTGACTCATGCCTATAATCCCAGCACTGTGGGAGGCAGACAAGGGAGGGTCACGAGGTCAGGAGTTCAAGATCAGCCTGACCAACATGGTGAAACCCCATCTCTACTAAAAAAAATACAAAAATTAGCCGGGCGTGGTGGCATACACCTGTAATCCCAGATACTCAGGAGGCCGAGGCAGGAGAATTGCTTGAACTGGGGAGATGGAGGTTGCAGTGAGCCGAGCTTGCGCCACTGCACTCCAGCTAGGGTGGTACAATGAGACTCCATTTCAAAAAAAAAAAAAAAAAAAAAAAAAAAATGGGACATTTGTCTCCAGGACTGGGAATAGGACTGAAAATTCTGTATTTTGTGTCAGTCAAAGCAGGATCACACTGAGTGTCTTTCATCTTTGGTGTTTACTAGAGCACCTAACGTATTAGTCAGAGAAGAAAGACTTTCTTCTATTTTGTAATCCTGTGACACCATTTTAAGTACAGTAGCTGGTAGCAACTCTTTGATGACCCTTCAGAATTAGGAGATTTGGGCAAAGTTGATGGCTGCTACCCATCAGAGCAGGAGTCCAGTTTATAACCGTGAATTGATCCTGTGCCTCTCTCCTGATGAGGATTTGTGTTTCTGCCAGAAGCTTTGCTCCAGGTACTGATGAAACCAAAGTATTGGAAATAGAAAGTGCTTCCTGAGAGATGACTGGCTTTGCAACTACTATTCAAAGAGTAAGTAGAGTGTGTTTTAGAAGATGAGTATTTCCCACAAATGACAGAACGTTGGACCTAAACGGTTCCGTGGCAGTTTGGGAGGTGACAGTTGATAGTTGTGAAAGTTGTTGTCTCTTTGGGATTCATGAAAGAAGCCGCTTTTTAGAATGCCTTTGAAGGAACCAAGAAGTCACTGGCACTCGACTATAAAATGCTAAACAGTTTCTGGTTCCAACAGCACACAGCCAGCATCAGGTTTTTTCTTTTTTGATAAATGTGGGCGGGGTGTGATGTGGGAGAACTTTTTGTGTTTTCCTATGAGAAAAAGATAGTAGAAAATAAAGTAAACACTTTGAAATGGCAAATCTCTTTCTTCCTCCCTCCCCTCTGAATCCAGCAATAAAAAGACTGTGAACTTTTTTTAAATTTTATTTTTTTTCACTGTCAGTATTCAATGTAACTGTGAACTTTTTAAAGTGGATGTTTTATTCTTTGAGAATCCCCTTACTATTTAGATACCTCTAAGTGAGATATAGTTTAATTTTTCCAAGGGCTAAGTCAGTAATATGCCGGACAGTTGAAAACATGCAGGTAAGACAAAGAAATGAGAGCTGGGCCTAGTCCAAGCCCATAAAGATAGCAGTAAAGTCAAAATTCCCCTACAACTTCAGGCTAGGAACTACTAAATGCAATGAGATGGAAACGCTACTATTCCTAAATATTTAGTATTTATTTTATTTAGTCATTGTCCATCTTATCACTTACCCTCAAAATATTCTTTTGAGCAGCAAGTTAAAGCTGCTTTTAGCTCGCAGTTGATTGACTACCATTACTCAAGCCATTTGGGCTGTTGGAACTCACCTTTAATTAAACAAGATTCCTATGAAAAACTTGAGAATGAAATCTGGTTGTAAGTATTCCTGTACTTTTGGATTAGTCTAAGGCTGAAATTTCGCACTCACTCTGGAAAGAACATCAGAACCATTTTGACCATGTTATGCTGCACAATAAGGCGTAGGTCAAACGGTAACTTTTTTTTTTGGTCCCAGGTGTGTTTTATTATAGGGTTTTCTGACAATCTTACTGGAAAGAAGTTTTCATTCTGCTTGGGAATCTGGGGATGTCTCTAGCTATTTCTAAACTTCTACAGTGCTTCCCACACGAACTAAAGATAACAGGCCAGTAGGTTTCATTGGAACTGTGTTAAATCTACATCTGAAATGTTCATTGCTTATAACTTGATCTTATTTAATTTCCAAAAAAATCATCGGTTACTAGGTGTGGCTAAGTACACACCTTTGGGAAACGTATCTGTTTTCGCAGTTATTAAAACCGAGGTGGGGGGCAGGGGACGCACGCGGGAACGCACCAGGCACCCCAGCTTCTGCACTACAACTCCCAGAAGGCGCAGCGGCCAGGAAGCCGCTTCTGGACGGGCGTTCCCGCCCCTCGCCGCGGTTTAGTAGTTGGGTCGCAGCCGCGGTGGCTGGGCGCGGAGTGTGAGTGGCCTGGACCCCGCGGGTGACTGCTGCAGGGCTTCTCCCCAGCTGGACTGGGCGCTGCTCGAAAGCGCTCTCTCCACTCGCACGGCTTGTTGGGCTCATCATGAAGCGCTTGGGCTCCGTGCAGCGGAAAATGCCGTGTGTGTTTGTGACGGAAGTGAAAGAGGAGCCTTCCGCCAAAAGGGAGCATCAGGTACGGAGGAGCGCCGGGCAGGCTGGGCGGCTCGCGTGGGCTCCTCCCCGCGGCGCTGGCTCTGTGCGAACCCGGCGAGGATGGCTGGGCGCGTTAGACCTGTCCTGCAGGCCAGGAGCCTCTGTAGGTTTCGCTGGGTAGGTTTGGGGTGGGAGTTCCGTACGCCCTGAGCTCTTCCAGGTTCTTGTACTTTTCTTAGTCGTAAAGGAGGGAATTTGCGAAAGGATTTTCCTGATTAGGAGATTCAAACTTGCCCTCGCAAGGAAATGGATAACCCACGTCCACAGCATGTTCCTTTCTTTTCAGGTTAGCATCTTTTGGGGAAACCCCTAATTAGATAATTGCCACACTCCAAGCTTTACTACTTTTCAAGAGTGCAGTAAGAAAGGGTGGATATTAGAAGACTTGCTTTACCTGTTCTGTCCGAACCAGTGGCGGTGTTGACAGTAGCCTAATTAGGTCACTGAAGTTCAGACCTCATATTACCAGTAATTACTTAATTTATTCTAACTTTGGTGTTCTCATCTCAAGGTTTTCTATTGTAGCAGCGTGTTTTCCACATAGTGTGCCCTCGGTAAATGCTAGTGAGTAACCTATATTTGGGTAATTTTTTTCGTATTGTACTATAAAACGTTGTAGTCTTTGATCAGTAGAATACCCAGTGATTAGTTCGGTGCTTCCCAGCTTTGCTGATTTCAAACAAAACCAACATGTCCATTGGAAATCCACCTCACTTGAGTTTCATAATTGGCACTGGCTTTTCTTCTGGACTAAAACTTGTTTAAGGCAAAGATTGCCCTGTTTTCTTTAGTCCCAGCTTCTAGGACCTGGCACGTGGTACACACTGGATAAATATTTATTGAATTAAAGAATGAACCCTGGAATCATTTCATGCCAGTTTTCCATTCACCTTGATTCTTTTTACCTTATAGCATCTGTTCTTTTCATTCTTTCTATTACTGTCACTGCTGTTATAGTTAATATTTCATGTCCTGCTCATTGCACCACCTAATTGGTCTTACTTGCCACTCGGAGTGATCATCACCATGTTCTTTCCTCGTCAAAATGCCACAGTTATTACTCAATGTTTGTAGCAGTAATTGACTTTTTTTTTTTTCTTTTAGCTGTAACAAATGTAATCCATATGAAACATTATCATCTGTTTTAGTATTTCACTCTGCTGTGATTTTCAACTTCGTATGCTGGAGGGGAGTAGTTTGTAAAAGTATTCTCCACCAGGGAAAATAAGCAGCCCCTTCTCTTACCTCTCTGCAGTTAAGAACAGCTTACAGCATCGTTTATAGCATAGCATCCACATTCTTAATTATAATTCAGGGCCTCCCACTAATGAGGCTCAATCTACCTTCCATCCTCCTCAAAGTGGATTCTCTGTTTTAGCCATCTGTTTCATCCTGTGAACATATCAACCACAATCCTGCCTCATATTTTTGCTCAGACTGTTCACTCTGGGTCATCTCTAGAATGTTTTTAATTTCTCAAGTCAGTTCTTCTCCATGAAATCTTAAATCAACTTAGTCATCTCAGTGATTTCCCCTACCCAGAAATTGTAGAGGGCCACTCAATTGATACTATTTTAATACACGTACCTTGTTTTTCCAGTAATAGTCTAAAGTCTTTGATGACAGGTGGAAAAGGAGAACTTTGTGTACCCCTCAGTGTCTCTCGTGTTGTCCTTTGGACATGTCCATAGCAAAGAGCAGATGATTGGTCTTTATGGAAGGAATGTTTATACTCATCAGGAGCTCCATGGGGCAGAGTAATCTTCCCCCCATAGGATCTTTGATAAATTTAGATACACACACACTGCTATTGGACCAGACTCTGTGGCTCTACTATCCTAGGTTAAATTGATATCGTTTGATACCAGCGTCGTAAACTTAGTGAAAACCAGTTGTATTTTTAAAGTACTGAATCCCTGCTAGACGGTTATATTTTGAAAGTATTGAATCAATACTAGAAGGGCCTAATTTCTTAGTTTATCTGTTTGAAATAGTGCATTAGTCTTAAGCTCACACACAGCAATCTTTATAAGATGATGTTATTTCAGATACAGATTGTAGAAGTGGCATAAGTCTTTTTCAGAAATGAAAATGAATTATAAAAAGTTCGTAGGAACCCAAGAAACTGTCTTTTCCTCATCCTTGGTGCCCTTTTTCTTCCTGATAGTAGAAAAACCATCAATATGTAAACATCTCACTACTGATAAAGCTGAAAGGGACAAGGAGTGAGTACTCTCAAAGCAGACAAACTCAAAGGAAAAACAAAAGGCAAGCGATTCTTGGTAGTTTTAACAGTGAAAATTGTTAGGGGAAAAACATGAAAAAAAACAAAATCAGCTTGAAATCTTGAGTACTTATTGTGCAAAGACAGAACTAAAATGGTACTGAAGTATACTGTATAACATCTCTAAGATGCCATAGTGGGCCAGCTTGTGCTCTCAGCGGGGCTCTATTTACAGGAGTACTAATATGAGGTCTCGCCTAAGAGGTGATGGCAGCAGGTTTTACTCCTTTTTTGTATTCTGCCTGCATAGTCTAGGACAAGGCCGTTCACAAATTAGATGCTCAAACTTTGTTGAATGAGTTACCACAAAGATTTTTTAGATCGACATAGACTCCTGAATACAACTTTCAAAGTAAACAATTCATTAAGCTACATAGGGATGTCAGGTAACTGTGACGAAAACTATTGTCAAAGTGAAGCCTAACTCAAGAGTCAAGAGATTTGTTTTATAGAGGCAATTTTTCTTTTGCCATGTTGAACCTTTTTTAAGTAAGTAAATAAACCATAGCTGATACAGGTCAGAAATTTCAGTTCATAGTACTGTCATGTCTAATAATATAAATCACTATTAATGGTAGGAAACCATCAGGGGGTTAACTTTCCTTTCAAGCAGATAATACATTTTCTAAGAGGATTTGTTGAACTTTATGATGATACATCTGAAGACTTTTAGGATATAAAACTGAATCAAGGGTAAAATTGTTCTGAAAATTAAGATGCTTTTAAAGTCTGTGATCTGTAATGTTTAGACAGAGGTGCAAGCTCTGTGACAATGAAGGTATACTAATGACAATTGCTTTATGGGAAGGATGAAAATCATAGTTTTTCAACCTATGCTTACAATAGCAGTTGTTTATCATGCAGTTAAGGAGGAAAAACATGAAAAAAGTAAATCCAGAAACCATTTGATTTTGGCTCTTAAACTTCTTGGTAGCAAATAGAAACTGATGTTAATTATATTGAGAAGAACGCACTGAAAAAGAGACAATAAGTATGCCAAAAGGTTCTTTGTAATACGTCTGAATGGTGATGACATGGGTGATTCATTTATGCCTTTGTATATTTCATTTACACATTTTCTATAATGAGCATCTATTAGCTTTGCAAGGAAAAAAAGGTGAAAAAAGGCAAAAACAAAGTATCAACTATCTTCCATCTCTTTTGCCTGCTCCCTGAGAATTTTGACCTGAGACAGGAGTACCTTACAACATCCTTGCTAAGACTCCTTACAAACCAAGTCTTTTTTTTTTTTTTTTTTTTTTTAATTTATTTATTATTATTATACTTTAAGTTGTAGGGTACATGTGCATAACGTGCAGGTTTGTTACATATGTATACTTGTGCCATGTTGGTCTGCTGCACCCATCAACTCGTCATTTACATCAGGTATAACTCCCAATGCAATCCCTCCCCCCTCCCCCCTCCCCATGATAGGCCCCGGTGTGTGATGTTCCCCTTCCTGAGTCCAAGTGATCTCATTGTTCAGTTCCCACCTATGAGTGAGAACATGCGGTGTTTGGTTTTCTGTTCTTGTGATAGTTTGCTAAGAATGATGGTTTCCAGCTGCATCCATGTCCCTACAAAGGACGCAAACTCATCCTTTTTTATGGCTGCATAGTATTCCATGGTGTATATGTGCCACATTTTCTTAATCCAATCTGTCACTGATGGACATTTGGGTTGATTCCAAGTCTTTGCTATTGTGAATAGTGCTGCAATAAACATACGTGTGCATGTGTCTTTATAGCAGCATAATTTATAATCCTTTGGGTATATCCCCAGTAATGGGATGGCTGGGTCATATGGTACATCTAGTTCTAGATCCTTGAGGAATCGCCATACTGTTTTCCATAATGGTTGAACTAGTTTACAATCCCACCAACAGTGTAAAAGTGTTCCTATTTCTCCACATACTCTCCAGCACCTGTTGTTTCCTGACTTTTTAATGATCGCCATTCTAACTGGTGTGAGATGGTATCTCATTGTGGTTTTGATTTGCATTTCTCTGATGGCCAGTGATGATGAGCATTTTTTCATATGTCTGTTGGCTGTATGAATGTCTTCTTTTGAGAAATGTCTGTTCATATCCTTTGCCCACTTCTTGATGGGGTTGTTTGTTTTTTTCTTGTAAATTTGACAAACCAAGTCTTAATTGAAAAACAAGTTTTGTAAATCACAAAAATGTTTGTGCTTATAAAAAAGGGAAGATCTCATGTATTGAAGAGCAGATTGACTCTTGGGAAAACTGAAAATTATGATTGAAAGACACTTGTATTGAACTACCAGAAGCACCTATGAAGTTTAAGTTAATTAAACATACAATCTAGTTTTACTTTCACTCAGATCCAGACACAATGGCTGCCTTGCATTCTTCAGACACATCAAGAAACCTTACCTTTTGTTTTTTTTCCCAGATATTTACATGGTAGTCCCTTGTTTCAAATTTGGTCAAAGGTTCCCTCCTCAAAGTTTCCCTTTCCACTGTATCCAAAATAGCACCTTATCCCTCTTTCCTTTACCCATTTGTTTTTAGCACTTGCTTGTCATAGCTAACATTATATTATGCATTGTGCTGCTTTTGTCTCCTTCATTAAAATGCAAGTTTCACCAAAGGCAGGTACTTTTTTGTTCACCTCTGTATTTCCAGTGCTGAAGACAATGCTTAATCTTAGGCATTTGGTAAATAATTGTCAGGTATATGATGAAATATACTGAACACCTGTGCTAGGGATGCAGCATTGCAAAAAACAAAGGTGGATAAAAAAACGTAAATAATTACAGAATTGTGTAGAAAATCAGGTGTTGCTGTGATAGCACGGAAGGGAGGGAACGATTCGGAACTTCACAGAATAAATATTTTTAAATCATTGTGAAGGATGAACTGGAGATCATCCCTTAAAACTAATGAAATTAAGAAGATTTCAAGTGAGCATGTGTGCAAAGACATAGAGGCTATCTATCTTAAACCGGTTTTCTCTCTCTCTTTTTTTAAGCCATTTAAAGTTTTGGCAACTGAAACTATAAGTCACAAGGCATTAGATGCAGATATATACAGTGCAATTCCAACAGAAAAAGTGGATGGAACATGTTGTTATGTTACTACCTATAAAGGTAAACTAAAACTATAATATTTACTACAAATATTACTTATTTTTTCTTAATCACTTTACAGTCTATCTGAAATGAGGCATTGCTCTTCATAGACCCTGGGAAACCTAAGTATAATAGCAAAACAAAAGGGTCACAGTTGTTATAATTTACTTATTATATTATTGTATTTTCTTCTTGGGGGAAAAAAGGAAGGTAACTAAAACATGTACTTAATACCCTTAAGGGCCCAGGCAGTATGGTGCTTGATATATATTATCTCCAATTTGTACAAGTAGCCTCTCCATTTAACCGACAAGAAAAATGAGGTTTAGCAAACTTAAATAATTTGTCCGAGACCCAATAGTAACTGAATGGCTGAACTGGCAATGGGACCTATGTTTGTGTGACCCTTAAGCTTATTCTTCCTGCACCGATCCCAGGGCTTTATTCCTCTTGGCAGTGTCTCTAACTAATTTCACTTTAATGTAGTTTAAAACGTAGAAATGCAAATAGAAATTGTCAGTCATTTTAAGAAGAAATGTATGGAAAAGAGATTTGTTTTTGCGATTATTTTTGGATGGTGAGATTACCTGTCACTTCCAGAAAAAAAATAGCATCTGGACACATTCCTGGGGCATTAAATGGACATCTGGACACATTCCTTGTATCAGGAAATTTATTCTGAAATGCAGTAAAATAACTGGGCTAAAACATACATAATATTTGCCATCTTAACCATTTTTAAGTATGCAGTTCAGTGGCATTAAGTATATTTACATTATTTTGCTATTATCACCACCCTCCATCTCAAGAACTGTTTTCATCTTATAAAACTGAAATGCTACCCATGAAACAACAACTCCTTATTCTCCCACCACCAGCCCCTTGTAACCAGCATTCTACTGTCTCTATGAATTTGACTACTCTAGGTATTTCATATAAGTAGAATCACACAGTGTTTATTTTTTGTGACTGGCTTATTTCACTTAGCATAATGTCCTTAAGGTTCATGCATGTTGGTTGCATGTATCAAAATTTTACTCATTTTTAAAGCTGAGTAATATTCCTTTGCACGTATCTAGCACATCTTGTTTATCCAGTCAGCCATTGGTGGACAGTTGGGTTGCTTTCATCTTTTGACTATTGTTAACTAATGCCACTGTAAACAGGTATGAACAGATATCTGAGGCTGTGCTTCCAGTTCTTTTGGGGAATTACCGGATGATATGGAGATTCTAACTTTATAGTGCACAAAGGTTCCAGTTTTTCAGTTTCCTCACCAGCACTTATTTTCTGCTTTTTTCTGTTTGGATTTTTGTTTTTGGATAGTAGCCATTCTAGTGGATGTAAATGAATTGCATTTTTTATGTTTACTGGTAAAAAAGAAACAAAAGGTCCATTGAACCAGAAATGCTAATACAGTTTTAATCTGGTTCTTCGTATTATTTATCTGGATAGCTAATAAGTAGTACAGAATATCTGGACCAACGTATAGCAGTTTCTTTATAAACCTTGGATTTATATATTTGAGAAAACTGTAAAAGATTTTTCAGACTTTGATGCCTGTTAAGAAACTATAGTGTGTATCATTATGCATGAGGATGGCAAACTGGATTAGAATTTAACTGCTAAAGTCAAGTCACAGAACCCAAAGTGACAGTGCTTACAAATCCACATTTATTACTGCTAAAGGATACACAATATACCAATGGCATTAAAAGTAAAGATGTGTATTATAGCCCAGGACTGTCTCACAGCAAGGAGAGGCCAAGTAAAAGCTACTATTGTTCCCGGCTTTAGAGCCTTGGCAGGACACATTTTCTCAGATCGGGAACCACTCATGTGTGCAGGCAAACACCTTGGAACCACGGAATGCAAAATGGAGTCACAGCTGGGGATTTTTATATTTTTGCTGGTCCCATAGGTTGGCATCTTGCTGCTAGCTTCAACAGCAGAGCCGTCCGGGGTTTCAGACCAAGCTATCAGGCTCACTCCTACCAATAAAGAATACTAACACAGTGCCCTGCAACTCTCAGATCCATGAGTACAAATCAACATTATTAGTATTTTCATGCCCTGATCAGGGGTCAGTGCCATGCAGAACAGCTCAGCCTAATTCCAGATGTGTCAGAATTAACCCTTACAGCACAGTGTTATGTTTGGGGGTGTGGGGTGAATACAGTTATCTGGTTATGTTTCCATTTCGTAGAGGTATCTTCAGTTGTCCATAAATGCTGCTTACTCATAAAATATGACTACGTAGTGTCCTTATAAAAAAGATAATATATTTACTTTTTGTCTCATCCCCTTCATTTTTTAACCAGAGAAGTAAGTCTTCTCATAACATCAGGTACTGCTAGGTGGTCTATATTCTTAGACTGCGTATTTCCCTTTGTCTTCTTTGAGAAATTAGCCTCCTGTTTATTGAAAAACTCTATTCTGAAATGTCTTTCAAGATAAGTTTTGTTTGCTTCATACTTTTCCTTTTGTTACTACTTTTTTAGATCAGCCATACCTTTGGGCTCGACTAGATAGAAAACCCAACAAACAAGCTGAAAAAAGATTTAAAAATTTTCTACATTCAAAAGAAAACCCAAAAGGTTAGTTTTTTTTTTTTAAGTTTTCATGTTTAAATAGCTGAAATTTGTGGCATATTTACTGCTGTGGTATTTCTGTACATTATATCCTTCTGTATAATTTAAGCAACTCAGGAAAACTATAATTTAATACTTTTATATATAAAAGGATATTATTGAAAAATATTGTAACATATTTTCCTAATATTTGTCACTATTCTTTATAGTATGAGTCTATTAAAACATACAGATTACTGCATAGATATTGAAATGAGTGACACATTTTGTGTAAGAGACAAATGTGTAATTTTATAAATCAGGTACAAATCTCAGGAAATTACTAATTTTAATTATTAAAATGCTTTTAAATATCTGTAGTAGATACACATTGTATATCTGCATTCATGTATATATGTTTATATTTGTATTCCCAGTATATTAAAAATTCATAATCTAATACTTAACGGAATATGGTTACTTTAGTTCGACTGTTAAATACTATATACAAATGGCATATATGAAATTGAATATTTAAATTGTTAGTACCCTAATCTTAAGTACAGTCACATTGTGGTGATAATGAATGGAGAATAATTGTATCACACCTGATACTATGAGTTTTTAGCAGCTGTTCCCATTTTGAGTCTGTTTAGTATTTTACATTTTTTAAGTATCACCCCATACAATATTATCTCTTTTTAATTTTTTTTAGAATTTTTTTGGAACGTTGAGGAGGACTTCAAACCAGCTCCAGAGTGCTGGATACCAGCAAAGGAAATAGAACAAATAAATGGGAACCCAGTGCCTGATGAAAATGGACACATTCCTGGTACCATGATATCTCTTCTAATGCAGTTTTGTGTTTACTAGTAAAATGATCAAAATATCCCTTCAATCAGAAATTACAGAATTTAATTTTAATCTGGTTCTTCATTAATATGTATAGTACAGAATTTCTGAATCAAATTTATGTAAAGTCCTACATTTTATATCAAAGATGTTTCATATTAAGAACGTCCTCTTAGGTTTAGAGTCTTTTCTAAGATGGATATTTTTTACTAGCTGTAGTCTGTGACAATAAAGAGTCAAAAGAGAATAGCCTTGAGGCCAGGTGCAGTGACTCACACCTGTAATCCCAGCACTTTGGGAGGCTGAGGTGGGTGGATGCTTGAGCCTAGGAGTTTTAAGACCAACCTGGGCAACATGGCAAAACCCTGTCTCTACAAAAAATACAAAAAGTTAGCTGGGCATGGCAGTGTGCGCCTGTAGTCCAGCTACTCGGGAAACTAATGTGGGAATCACCAAAGCCCCGGAAGTCGAGGCTGCAGTGAACTGTGATCGTGCACTCTAGCCTGAGTGTCGGACTGTGACCTTTTCTCAAAAAAAAAAAAAAAAAACAAAAAAAGAGGGAATAGCTTCCAAGTTCTTGTCAGGATAGATGAGATGATCTAGTCTGAAATGAGATTTCAAGAAGTCTATACCTTTAGATTAGGGATGGGAAAATTTTGCAAAGGTATGCTGAATAGGAAAATATCCCAAATTAAGGTTATAGATTCTCAACTGTCATGTCTTGAGTGCCCATTATGTGCAAAGTCCTCCTAGTTTCTGGTAATACAAAAATGAAGGTCAGAACCGTTGTCCTCCATGATCTTTAATTAGACATTGGGAGAAATCAACCAATAATAGTATGATTTAAGAACAGGAATGAATATATCAGGTACCACTGGAGAAAAGAAGAGGAATTCCTCATTCAGCTTGTGGTTAGTGGAGGCTTCCGAGAGGAGTAGACATCTGTACTGAAGCTTAAGGACTAGGAAGTCAGCTGACGAGGAAGAGGGAAGATCAGCGTAGGCCAACTCCCAGGAAGAGGAGAGGGCGTGGGGTATTTCGGATATTTTATATAACACTTTATTGCAGCTAGAATGTTTAGGGTATATGACATGAAGTGGCTGTAAAAGTTGAGGCTGGAAGTGTGGTGGGCTCAGATCGTAAAGCCCGTTTTATTCTATCTAAAGGAGTGTGAAGTGTATCCTGAAGATAATGATTTTTAATCAGTGGTACAGCAAAAGCATATTTAAGTTTTAGAAATAGAACTATGATAAAAGTGGGTTGGATTTCACTGGAGGCTTGGTGACTAGCAAATAAGTTATTACAGTCATCTAGCATGAGTAATGAAGGGAGCCAATTCTGGCAACAAGAATGAGAAGGGTAATAGCAATAATATTCAATAAATGTGTTCAGTATATATTGGAACATTTTAATAAACTTGGAAGACATACCGCATTATGTCCATTGTCCCTGAAGCTTGAGAGAAAACTTGTTTTATAGAAAAAAATGTAAGTGCTATATCTTAGAATAGTGCTGAGTTCTTACTGAATAAGGGTGAATTTTCTAGTAAGAGAATGCTAGGTGCTCTGTAGTGAATAACAGGTTAATTCTGCAGAATAAAAAAAATGAACCCTTATGATTTTTTAAAAAGTAATAAACTGTTAATTTTCCCACTGAGTTTTTAAAGTAATACCTCTTTGTGATAGACACCCAGAAAACATGGGAAATTTACAACAAAAATAGAAATTACCTGTAGTTTCAATCCAAAGAAAAACAATCTAATAACAAGTAATTTTCTTCTTTATATGATAGGTTGGGTACCAGTAGAGAAAAACAACAAACAGTATTGCTGGCATTCCTCTGTAGTTAATTATGAATTTGAAATTGCCCTGGTACTAAAACATCATCCTGATGATTCTGGACTTTTGGAAATTAGTGCAGTGCCACTTTCAGATCTCTTAGAACAAACACTGGAGCTCATAGGAACAAATATCAATGGAAACCCATATGGTGAGTGAAGCCTTTTTCTTGTTCAGTTATTGTAACTGTCATTTATAAAGAGAACTTTCTCGGGTCAACTTAAAAAACATACATACAACACTAAAGAAACGACTAACAAATTTGAGTTAGTTTCCTAGGATTATATCCATTTCTGTTAACTTTATATTCACAGAAAAAGGAAACCATTTTATTAATCCAAAAGGTTGATTTTTATCCTCATTCTTTCCTGTAATAACATTACACAATTATGTATGAAAAGTAATGACTCATTTGTAACCCCTTTGCTTTTTAAAATTCAGGTGAGTTGAGTCAAATGATGAAAATGCACTTTTCGTGGTTATTATAGCATCAATTTAAATAGCCAAGGGTATAAAGTAAGTAAAGAATTGGCAATGAATACCATGTCAAATATCAAAATATGTATCATGATGAATTGAGTGCAAGTACTGAGAGCACTATGGATTACACCTTGCTGACATGGGGATGGGAAGACAGACCTAAGGATGCTAAAGCTATAATAGGAAAATCCTATATAGAGATCAAAAGTAGACTGCCAGGTATAAAGAAGCTAAGATGGTAGTTAGACAAGTTATCAGAGATACAGTGCAGCTGTTTGGCAAACGTTGAAGAATAGTTGAATGTGGCCAGTGCCACATTGGTACCAAAGGTTGGTAGACTTTTTCTGCAAAATGCCAGAGTAGGTATTTTAAGTTTTGTGGGCCACTCTTCTGAAAGGAGCTATGGACAGTACTTACATGAGTGGGTGCGGCTGTGTTCGTGGAAAACTATTTACAAAAAACGGTATCTGTCTAGACTTGGCCTACAGGTCATAGTTTGTTGAACTGTGGTGGAGAGCACGCTAAGGTGGAATTTAGAGTTACTGGAATAAGGTGCCAGTGCACTGGGTTGTATTCTTTTTAAGGAAACCAACCAGCTTTTCTACCTTTATTCCTAAGTGTTTCAAAAGACTATTTGAAGAGGTACATTTTCTAGTTCTTTCTGCAAGTTCCTTTAAATGAATGTGGCTAATGGCAAATTTTCCCACCTAGGGCTAGGGAGCAAGAAACATCCATTACATCTTCTTATACCACATGGAGCATTTCAAGTAAGAAATCTACCTTCATTGAAGCACAATGATCTCTTGTCCTGGTTTGAAGGTTGCAAAGAGGGTAAAATTGAAGGAATAGTATGGCATTGCAGTGATGGCTGTTTAATAAAGGTAATGGCAAAAATAGCTTGGGTGGGGTTATGTCATCTTATATTCCTACAGCAGAGTAGAAGTGATACTAAAATTCTCTCTACAAATGGCAGCAATTATTATTTGCAGTAAAGAAATTCAATTTTCTCATCCCACATACCACCATTTTTTAAGAGGTAAAACAGTGTTTCCCGGTGTGTATTGTGTGGGGCATTGATCATAACAGGTGTGCTTCAGAATTGAAGTGATACTATATATCCCCTGCGTGGAAATTCATGTTGCATAGTAGTGCTCTCTGAGATATCTTGTATTAACTTAACACAGCATCTCCCAGACTTGAGTATAGAATCTGTTGAGTAGAAAGAGTGCCAAGGTAACAGTTGATATATACAAAATGAATTATCTTATACTTTGTTCCCTTTCTGTCTCCTAGACTTGTCTATTTGATTTCTCACAGGTACCTGAAATTCATAATATTCAAAACTGGACCTAGTTGTAACTCTCTGACTCCACATAATTCACTGAAGTAAAAACTTGGATATTAATTTTAATCCCTCTTTTCATTACTTCATGCATCCAGTTATCAGTTCCTAACAGTTCTAATCTATGTACTTCTTTCCAACCAATTAACTGTTAATTTTAATTTAAGCTAAGATTCATGCTGTATCATATCACCCTCCAAAAACAGTATCTTTCAGTTTTAGTCCTGTCCTCTCCATTCTTCACAAACAGATGAGTGTATTACTTTCCTGCATCAATCTGTTGAGTTACATTAAATATTCATGATCTGGCCCCTGCTTAATTTCCCAGAACTGCTGTCCACCTCTGCCCCCACAAACACACTCACATTGGGTTTGCATATTTACATGATTGCATGTAACCATATTTACATGATTGCAATTAGAGCAAAAAAACTCCATTCTACCACATAACATTCCCTTCAATTAGAATGCCTCCTTGCCCACATTTTTCAGGTAGCTAGTCTGTACTCAGCAACAGACTCTATGATTCATAAAATTTTATGGAGCCCCTGATTATATTCCTGGCATGTTTCCAGGTGCTGGACATACACAGTCAACAAAACAAGGTGTCTGCCTTCATGAAGCTCACATTCTAATGGGGAAGATAAACAATAAACAAATATGTAATATGTCAGGAGAAGAAGAGCTATGAAAAAAAAAAAAAAAAAACTAGGGTAAGATAAAGTGGAGTCTTACACAGTGCCTGGCAGATAGTAGGCACTCAAAACAAATATTTCTAAGTAAATGAAGATAGTATCTGTATGCTAACGCTAATATCTTTTTTCTCTTTCAGGTCCATCGCCATCATCTTGGCTTATGCTGGCCAATTCCAGATACTTACATGAATTCAAAACCAGTTATTATCAACATGAACCTGAACAAATGTGACTCTACCTTTGATATTAGGTGTTTGTTTAATCATTTTTCAAAAATAGATAATCAGAAATTTGCTAGACTCAAAGATATAATATTTGATGTATAAAATGCAAATAAAATTAGTTTATCATTATATTCTAATCTTGAATATTCTACCCTGTTTAAAAACATCTCAAGGTTCCTATTCATTATGAAACATCAATATGTCTTCTACCCTTTGTGAAGAAATGAATTTTCCAGTTTCAAGTACCTATTCAAATTTTTATTAAAAACCAGCAAATTAATTTTAATCTCTAGCCATAAAAACATAAGTAACAGTAAGCTCCTACGCTTGTACAAAGGCTGGATTCTCTCCACTATACTGAGTAGTAATTTAAAAACAACAATTTAATGTCACTAGTTTTCAAAATTAAATAGTTTAAGCTCAATTTAATTTTGCTAGATATTTAACAAAACATATGGCTTAACCTCATAACTTGTATGTATGTATGTCTACATCTGTATTTATATATATCATAGTTAGGATTTGAGAATCTTAACACATGTATAAATAAGTATAAACTCCAATTTTAAATATTGAAATTACTGAATTTACCCTCATATTCTTTAAAAAACCTAATCAAAACATTAGGAATGTAGAGAAATTCACCAAAGCTCATTGTCTATTTGATGGCCATAACAAGTCTTCAAATATATACTTTTATAATAAGTTAAAAATTTCATATAATTTTATTTATTAAGAATTCCAATCTAAGTATAAAGGTACAAGGTAGTGAGAAGGAAATACTACAGTTCAGAGAATTGCTTATTTCCAGGTATATTTTAACTTATAAAGTTAATAAATAGTTAAATGAAACAAAGTTTATAGGTGACCTTTAGTAAATGGGGAAATTAACAGGACTTTCTTCTTCATCTTCAAACTCTTCAGAAGCAGCAACAGGGCTAGTTAACTCAACTCCCAATTGTTCTGAAAGTTTTTTTACCTTCTCTTCTAAGAGAATATTCTTCTTCACTTCTTCCTTGTAATTATACTTAAGATCTTCAATTTCTTCAAAAAATGAAGGATCAAAATTTTCCAGTTCTTTTTTCAGCTTTTTTATTTCCTCCTAATAGAAACATTATCTTTAAAAGTTGGATATAGGAAATGTACATATTTTAGGTTTGAACTGTGAGATTTAATTGTAAATATGAAAGCCAAAGTATTCCTGAATGGTCGAATACAGCAATAAAGGCAGAAGAATTAAGATTTTTCTTTGTTCCATTGTACAGTGTAAATAACTAAGTTGTTAACTGTCAAGTCCAATGATCTATTCCATAAGTTGTGTTCTAGTCTTTGACTAAAATTTATCATTTCTTATAGTGGGATTTAATCTTTCTCTAAAAACATATAAGATCCTCTCAATAGAGTAATCAATCAAAATTAGATTTTGCAATTCATAACATTGAAGTTAGTCTGGTTAAGTGTTTTGGTTTAGACTTCATTTATATTTTACTTACAGATTCTAATTTTTAATGAATAATCAAGTTTTCATAAAGTTATTAATATCAGGGAAACCTTTGGGACATCTGACAATTAGGCATTGGTGAAGAGACAATTCAAGCCTTAGTGACTATTTAGAATAGCCAGTGATTACTAGCTGATTCTCATATCCATGCCTTTTTGTCCTGTTTACAGTCTTAAAAGAGGTAAAACATAGCAAATATTTTTTTAAGGGAACTATAACCTTCCTGAAAATAATTTCAAAAAAAACTAAAGACACTGTTGCCAATGTGACCCAAAACTTAAGAACATACTAATGGCATATATTTGTTACAATTAAAAAATAAATTTACTATTTAATCCTATGTTGAGTCTGAATTTTTTGTTAGCTCTTATTTAATAAATATATTAGGACTAGTCAGATGAACATAATTAACTTTGCAATATAAAGGTCAAATATAAGATGCTATTACATGAATTTTTTAGGATACGTACTGAAAACTCGAAGATGGTAATGAAAATAGTTTTCAACAGCTATTTTCACAAAATGATACTAAAATACACATTACCTTCAAATGCTGCTTTTCTAGATCTGACATTTTGAGCTGTGTCTCTAGATCTTTTACTTTTTCCTTTAGTTGATCAGCATCTGTCAAAAAAGTTATACAAGTTAAACTCAGCTTTTTCCCACTACGAATGAGTTCAAAGTAATGGATTTGTTCTAGAGAACAGAGATTTGTTTTACGAAACCTAGAACTAGGAAAATACTGGATTTTATGGCTGAAATACTTAAGGATGTAAACACTTGATGCTACCTCCCTCCATTAAGTATTGTAATTTCATAGCAGGCAAAAAGAGGTTATTTGCTAGGTATTAGAAATATAGGCCAAGTTTTTTTTTTGGCTTTTTTTCACATGATAGAAATTTTACATGGAAAAAATCTTAAAGCCAGGAAAACTTGTTAGGTACTAAAAGTACAACAGAAGAAAAGCAGACTGTTGGGTAAGGGGCTATAACCATAAGCTGGCCAAATGCTCCCGCTATCCAACACAGCATTAGCTATTCCACATGGGTTATTACATGTTTACTGTGCAATTACTACGTGCAAAATGTGTCATGCAAGCTGTGTAATACAAAAATAAGACATAGATAGCCCTGATACTTTGGTAGGAAAACAGAAGTCTACAAATACAGCACAAATTTATTTATTGGATTTACCCTGCAAGTTAACATACCTCTAACTTCATCAGCAGGCAAATACGATTTTTGCTTTAATGCTATCTTTGCTAGATACCTCTTTTCTTTACATTACACTACATTTAATGAGTCAAGTCATATTTTACAGCCATTGAAGAATAAAATTCTAAAAGTTTGATAAGGGGCAGCAAACATTTTCATGGCTGGGACAAGTATCTTTTTTTCTTTTTGAGACAGTCTCACTGTCGCCCAGGCTAGAGTGTAATGGTGCAATCTTGGCTCACTGCAACAATCACTGCCTCCCAGGCTAAAGTGATTCTCCTGCATTAGCCTCCTGTGTAGCTGGGATTACAGGCAAGCACCACCACGCCTGGCTAATTTTTATATTTTTAGTAGAGACAGGTTTCACCATGTTGGCCAGAGTGGTCTCGAACTCCTGATCTCAGATGATCCGCCCGCTTCAGCCTCCCAAAGTGCTGGGATTACAGGTGTGTGCCACTGTGCTGGGCCTGGGACAAGTATCTTAAAAGTCATCTTACCACTTATATAGAAAGTGATTTAGAATTTCCAAAACAGTTCTGGTTTGATTTTAAGCCTTAATCTTAGAAAAATGACAGGTAATCTGTCTACTTCACATCAGAGATAAGGAATTTTGAAGGCTCAGAAATTTCCTTAAGAAACAGGTTTAGAAAGATAGAGAACTATGGCCATATGACCCTTAATGCACACGCACCTGATCTCTGATCTCAGAAGCTAAGCACTATTGGGCCTGGTTAGTATATGGATGGAAGGAAAATTATAAAATTTTCCTAACATCAACAGCATTAATACTGTAGTCTAGTACAAACAAAGCAGGCTGCTATAAGGCATATTTTGAGAGTATTTAGTAGGTACTTTTAGTTACCAAGACGTAGCACAGTATAGTGGTTAAGGGCTAGGAATGCCAAGGAGCTGTGGAGTTTCATAGATTTAGATTTTAATCCTGCTATTTCCTAGCTGACCTTGGGGAATGGTTACTTAACCACTTTGAATCTGTTTATCACATAAAATGGAGACAGTAATAGCTATCATATATGGGTGTAAATATAGAATGCTTGTAAGGCAGTTAGCATAGTGTCAAGTACAACTCACACATGATGGCTTTTATTACAAATTAGTAATAGGACTACATACCATATTGAAAAAGCTACAAGAAATAGTCAAAGATAGTTCAGATATAAATTGGTATAATCCTTTGGAGAGGATGGCATTTCTATCATACTATCAAACAATGGCATAATAAGGTCAAGAGATTAATCATATTTTATAAAAGCAGAAACTTGGAAGCAAACTATCCACCAAAACATAAATGGTTCAATATGCTTATACATGCAATAAAACACTATAGAATTATTAAATGGATGAGACAGATTTATGAACAGACCTCACAAGATGTCCAGGATAAACTGTTAAAGGCAAATACGCTAGACATGTGTATAGTATGAGTTCAATTTTATGTCACTTGCCAAGAAAATATATATATGTATATGCAAACAAAGTCTATTCTCTATCCACAGTAGTTTTAGTCTATAAAGTTAGCCCAATTAGTGAATATCAAACCACTGCTGCTAGGGGAAATATGTACAGACATGCATATACATACATACACCTACATATCTCACACATGATAATCTTAAATCCTAAAGATAACTCATCCTGGTAAATTCTATTTATTTACATAAGAAAAGGTTCAGAAGCGTTCGTGACTCTCCTAAGCCTAAAGCACTAACAAGCCTCAGAATTGGGATTCAAATCCCTTCCAACAGGCCCCAGAGCCACAGCTTCTTGCACTATGCTGTGCTGCCCTCTACCGTCTCCATCCTTTGCTCATTTCTCTATGAAAACTGAAATGAGGATACTGAGCACCGCCTTGTTGAACCTCTGCTGGGGACATGTAAGTTGGATTATTCAAACTTTCCAAGGCTCTGTGGATGTCTGCAAATGTGCTGCGAGTGTTGATTTGGGGATTACATACACGCTTTAGTGAGCAGGTGATTTAGAAAATACAGAATCCACAAATAATGAGGATCTATTATACATATGAACACAGAAACACGTATGCATATGTGTGATATATATGTATATAAAATATGTGTGTATGTATATGTAGGAATGACGAATGATTAGTAATCACTTTTGAATGGGAATGGAAGGCAGCAGAAACATACTTTCTTTTTACTTTGTAAAAGGAAAAAAATATAGGCAGTATTTACTTATTTGCAGTTTTTAAAAATGTTCAGAGGACTTGAAAGAGCCTATACTTAGAAACTGGAAGCAACAGATTTCGTATTCATTGCTTAGCCCTGCATTGTGATTAAATCTGTAACACCCAGATGGAGAACAAAGAGAAAAACACTTGGGTACTTGCTACTCTATAGTATAAACAACACAAAGAGAAAAATGGGAATATTTTTATATTAATAGCATGGAGGAGAGACAAGAGATCCAAAACTTATCAGGAATTTGATTTTACACTGAGACAATGATCAGAAATCTGAGCCAAAAGAAAAAAAAAAAAAAAGGTAAACCCAAATTCAAAAACCTGGGGGTAGCTAACATGTTTTTTAAAATATATATTACCAGGTATGGTGCTTTCAGCTCCACTTTGGTCCTTGTTAGCTTCTATCTGATGGATTAATTCTGCTTTCTCTTTATCCAGCTGACTATTAGCTAATCTAGAACACAATGATAATGTGTTAAAAAAAAAAAGGCAGGTATTGCTTCATAAAATATATGGGCATTTCTTATGAACTAGTGATGTACAGTAATCAGAACAAACTAGTCTTTATCAAAGTAAACATTTACTCTCAATGCTACAATGTCACCATTCTCAAACAAAAAGCCTGGAATACAAAAGCCTTCACATTTTTCTTAATATCTGACCTAAGGTCATTTCCAAGAGTGGTTTTGTTATGAGGAGCCTAATGAAAGTGGGCTACAGAGACTCCTGGAAGTAAAAAATTACTTGTTCTCTTTCATTAGTATTTTCCTCTGGGAAGCTAAGGATTAATTCATTCTATGCTCTTAGAAAAGTTTAAACTAAATTACAAACTGGAAACTTATATTACAGTTGGGTTTATCCTTTTTTCCAGTGTGTATTATGAAAAAGAGAGTGATTAGCATTAGAAGGAAGAAATAAGGACCTAATAAGCCTGTTAGGCAGTAAAGTTGAAAAATGTTTGTCTCTAGTTGTAGTAATTCTGAGATTATAAAAACTAATAATTTTTTTTTTAAAGAAAGAAACAAAGTAGTCATATGAACACATGACGCACCTAAGAACTTGAAGCTCCTGTTTGAGGCCTTGCTCTGTCTCAGCACCTTCAGGAACATGTTTAAGAATCTTAATCTTTGGGGACAATGAAAAGTTAAGATAAGGTTTCCTATGGAAATACGAGGATTTATAAAGATACACATTTTTAACAAAGCATAATATTAAAATCTAGTTTTCAAAAGCATGCATAGGCAAATTTCTATGTTCTATTCACCATTCATTCAACAAGTATTGAGCAACTACTGCATAACTGGCATTGTCCTAGGCACAGAGGCTACAGCAGTGAACAAAATAGGTAATGTTCCATCTTGCATGGTCCTCATTTAGTGTGGAAACAAAGAATGTGTATGTAATATGATATGATGTAATAATAGTGCCAGATGGTAGGAAGAGCTATCAAGAAAAAATAATCCAGGGTAAGAGGATTAAGAGTGATGGCAAGTAGTATAGGGTTAGGGTTAGGGTTAGAGTTAGGAAGGTCTCTCTGAGGAGCCTCCATTTCAGCAGAGACATGAAGTCTGGGAGCAAGCTATGAGAATATTTGGGTGAACAGTATTCTAAACAAAGGAAACAAGTGTAAGGACTTAACGCTTAAACGAGTTTGAATTGTTTAAAGTACTGAAAGAAGGTTAATGTAGTTAAAACATTGTGAATGAAATGAAGGGAAAAGTGGTAGAAGATGAGATTGGGAAGAAAACTGGGTACCAGACCTCATATATTGTTTTGGGATACGAAAAGTACTTTGAAGTTTTATTTTAGGGTGATGGAGAACCACTGGAAGATTCTGAGGATAGGACTTTGTGCTTTGTGATGTGCTTTATGTTTTAAAAGGGTTACCTGGCAACTGTGTGGAGGCAGACCAGAAATAGAAATAGAGTGAAATAATGCAAGAGTGGAAGCTGAGATACCAGCTTGGAAATTATTGTAGTTATTCAGGTATAAAACAATAGCCTGGACAAGACTGGTAGTGATGTCTCAAGATGCCAAGAAGTGGTCAGATTTGGGATATAGTTTGAAAATAGAGCTGACATGATTTAACGATAAAAAAAAAGATGTGGAGAATGAAAAGAATGAAGTCGTTGATGAGCCAAAGTTTCTGGCTTAAGCAAATAGGTGAATGGGGTGCCCTTCAGTTAGATGGGTCTTCTTAATCGAGTCCATTTTTATCTATAGAAGACAATGCAAGGAATATCCTGCGATATTATGCATTATTTTATCATGTAAAGAAAAATTACATTACTTACCTGTTCTTCAAGGTCTTCAGTGTATTTCTTAACTTTTTGTTCTCTCTCTGTTGCTTCTTTTACAAGCTGTTTAAGGTCAGTAATGCTTTGATTTTTTTTGGCAATATCAGTTTCCAATTCTTTTAACTTGGTTTCATACATTCTAAAAGTATAAGGAAAAAAAGTATAGACATGGCAAAAATTTATGTCACTGATTTAAAAGTCAGTTCAAATTACCGTACTAGAAATAAGCAAGAATATCTTATTTTACTGTTTCGTCTAGTCAAGGTTTTTGCTACATATTTATTTACCATTAAAATGGTGGTGGCAAGAGATAAGGTATCCCTAATTAACAGATGGCCCATTCGAAATAAAGAATTTGGGTATTTTCCAAGATTATAAATAAGGATGGAGCCTGATTTGACCATTTTAAAATTAATACCTTTTTTCAATCACAAAATAAGAAAATACAAAGTAAAATTCTTCGGAATATAAAATTCTATATTACTAGATATTCTTAGAAATATAAAGATGGCAAATAAAAAGCTTTTCTCACATATACAGACATACATAGGAGGTATACAGAAAAACACTACAGGGAGAGGAAAAAATTGTGCAAAAGCATGGGTGAGAAAAATAGTATCTGATGGGAGAGGGATAAAGCTTGTAAAAATCTGAATAGATTTATAATCATTAAAGAAACAATTAACAGTTCAAAAAAATACAGACTCCAGAAAAAAAATTTCATAATTGAGCCAAACAGTTCTACTGGCTTATCATACCTAAAGAAATATAATGCTAACAATATCCAAACTTTTCCAGAGAAATGGATAGAAAGACTGCATTCTAAGTTAAAATGGCCAGTATAGCTTTGGTAACAAAATCTGCTAGGATAATACAAGAAAGGAAAATAATGATTGTCTAAACACGTTCACACAGCTTTTGATAGATCCTAGAAACTTAGATTAGAAGGGAATGTTTTTAACCCGACAGAGACTATCACAGATCTACCACAAGTAAATGGTGAAATATGAGAAGCTTACTCCTTCACTTCATCTAATTTTCTGTTCAAAAGCCGCCCAAGCAGAGAGGGCCTCTCTGATCACCCTATGTAAAACTGCCCCCACATCACCCTGGTTTGTCTCAGCAGTCAGGAAAAGGCCTGACATAGAATATGTGTTAATAAGTTTGTTGAATGAATAATAATGCAACTATAAGGATGTCAGCATGAGCAAGACCTGTGTCATGGGTCCCAAAAGAGATCTTTCTAAACTGCTTTATTGAGAAAGGTGTATAATCCTCCCAGATTTAAACTTTAGTGAATTTTTTTCTTTTTCTTTTTCTTTTTTAACGGATTTAGGGAACCTGGAGGTCAACGATCAAAAGGAGCCTCTCTCTGTCAAGAGATTTCTACTTAGACTTACGTCTTCTGCAAATGGTTTACTGAAGGCTTATGGTATGCTCAGTGACCTGTATTGTTCTCAGACTAAAAACACATATATGATCTAAAATGCAAAGTCATCTTCAATTACGGTTAAATATCATCATCACCTCTACTAACCATTTATAAACCTTATAAACCCTTTTTGCACTAACAATTTCTTATGTAGCCCCATAGAGCCCTCTTAGAAAGAACTTGAGCCCACAGAAAGGATATAAGTTACTTAAGATCATAGTAAGAATTAGGTCTTTCTAAACCAGAGAACCTACCCGGTCCTTTGAAGAAACCTAGGCAAGGTGGGCTTTTTAAAAATAATATCCAACATAAAGCAGAGTCTGGCAATAGGAGGTACTAAGTAAATATCTGTTGAATAAATAGATTTCAGAGTAACTCAAAAACATTCTGAGTCCATATGTGATTATAGAAGAAAACAAAGGAACGACCAAGAAATCAACAGAGAGGGCTGCTGGCTAAGAGCCACTCTGCTAGGGTCCAAGAAGACAGTAGAAGAGACCCCCTTCCCCCACTCCATACCATCACATTTGTTATTTCATCTAACCCTGACACTGGCCTTCTTACAGAGTAATTTTTCCCAGTGTGTAGATGAGAAAAGTGAGAGCTAGAGTGGAGAAGTGTAGATTCTGGCCACTCTAGATTTAGTATTTGGACAGGAACCAAGTACTCCTCCATGACTTCATGGCCATCTGAGCTATCCTTTAAAGCGCCTGCTTAATCTTTCTCTTTTCTCCTTAGACTTGGTTGACAGGGGCAAGTGCAGTGCAGCAGGCCCTCTGTGGGACTTGCTGTAGCCTCACAATGCTAAGACTCCCATCCTACTTGTAGTGATCACTATCTTGCCTTCCATCAAGACCATTCCAAAGAGCAGAGAGGGAAGATGAAGCCCTCAAAGACATCGAAGGGGATACTGGAGGTGCATGGACATAAGGAATAGTATGAGAATGTTGAGAGATAAAGATGAGTATGCCTTTTGAAATGGGGGCGGCAGATGTGCTAGATGGTAAAGGATACCACTTCATACAGGATGGCTTTAATGGGACAAGACATGGGCAGGATCCCACTGGCCAATGACATCCAGGCTCCTTGAAGCAGCTGCTTAAAATTGGAAATGAGAACGACATGAAGAGCCTTTTACCTACTCATCACAGTCATGATGAACCACACATGATGATAGTGGCAACAGACTGAATGTTTACTCATAAACTCCCACCACCTCTTTCATAGCCACAAAAATTAGTTTCACAGGTTGGAATTCCATGTATTCAGGATGGGAGAAAATAAACTATCAGAAAGCAGAAGCCAGTAAGACATCAACGCTGCTGCTGAATTCACCTCTTGGGGCTATCTGAAGAGAAAGTTGCCCAGGATATAACTCTAAAAGCATTACAGCACAGACTAGATCCAGTATGCCACATGTTGTGACAAGACAGCTCAATCATTCCTGGCTCATACTTGAGAGAGCAAGTTATACAATCAAGAAACCGAAGCTGCAGTTGGAGAAAAATAGCACCCAGGAGAAGCTGAGCAGCCTTAGCCTAGACTCATAGCTGATGACAGCTTCATGATGCACACACAGCTCCAACTCCTTCGCCCAGCCACAGCTCTACTCTGTTCCATGCCCTGCCACCCAAACAAGGTTAAACAAGTTAAACATTTCAAGGAAGAAAAAGTCTCCATCAATATTACAAGAGAAAAAAAAGTATTATGTTAAAACAACAACCAAACAAACTGTTCATCAGGAAGAAACCAGGTTATTCAGAATAGTGTTGTCTTTTAAAACAATAATACCAAAATTTGAAATGATTAAACTTTGTACAAGTTTAAAATTCTGTTCCTACCTTGTAACCACAATGGATTTCCAGCTCTTACTGTCAGCACCTTCAAGCTGTGGACCTCTGCTTTCTGCAAACTGCAATCTCTTACCAGTCTCTTCTAGTTGAACTGTCATCTTCTCATTTAATATCTCTAAATTATTCTTTGCTATCCGTAATTTCTCTGCAGCATCAGTTTCCTATCATTAAATGCTAATTAGTATTTTATGAGAAAACATAATACTGTTCTCATAGATTCAGTGTATTCAAAATTATCATTACAAATGGGAAAACAAAAATAACCTGGGGCTCTTAAATGCTGATTAAAATTTCAATAAATTCAACATTTCCCCTCCTTTAAAGCAGCAATATGGCCAATAATAATTAGAACAACAGATCATGAAAATGAGGTCAGAGAAATATATTTAGTTACTAATGATTACCTTAAATTTGACATTTTGTTCCTCTGTAATATTTTTAGAAAAATGGGATAGTTTATACCTTTACACATGTAAAAGATTCTTTGTTTTGACTTCCTAATGCTTATGAGACCTAGCTATAAGCATAAAGTATGTGTAAGTAACGTGGATTATTTCTTTTTGTTGTTGTTGTGTTTGTTTGTTTGTTTGAGATGGAGTCTCGCTCTGTTGCCCAGGCTGTAGTGTAGTGGTGCGATCTCGGCTCACTGCAACTTCTGCCTCCTGGGTTCCAGTGATTCTCCTGCCTCAGCCTCCTGAGTAGCTGGGATTACAGGCACGCCAACATGCCCAGCTAATTTCTGTATTTTTAGTAGAGACCAGGTTTCACTATATTGGTCAGGCTAGTCTCAAATTCCTGACCTTGTGATCTGCCCACCTCAGCCTCCCAAAGTGTAGATTATTTCTATTATTAAACATCCACATTCCAAGCACAGTATCATTTGGTCTCTTGATACATTCTGAGAATATTCTAACTAGTTTTAAAATATTAATTTTTAACTTCTTCACTAGACCTTCCATATAAATAACAATATCTATATATTTTGCTGAATAAACAAAATAAATCTTACTGTTTAACAAGGCAGTTTCATATACTCCTTACTATAAATTGGCCTAAGTCATGTGCACAAACATTAACTAAATTCCACAGAGCTCTGTGAGATAGATACACTTAATATTCCCAAGTTTACAGATGAAAATTTTACAGAGGAAACTGAGGAATAGAGAAGGGATAACAAGCTGGCCCTAGTTCCCATGACTAACAAATAATAGAGCTAGAAATTGAATCTAGGCTGAGTAATGTCTATATTATAGTGTCTCTAAACTTATTAACTTTTATTATCAATGTTTTTCATGGTGGAAATGTGATGACAGTAGGCATAGAAATACAATTCCTCAATCTCTTAATATCCACCTTGAATAGGCACTCTCATCAAGGATCTACTTTCAGTTTTTCCAAGAGGTATTAAGTAAAACAAAAATCAATAATTATAATCAGTCATAAAAGTCATACTTTTTTAAGTTCTTTACGAAGCCTTTCATTTTCAGCAATAATTTTTTCTGTGCCTTTGGTCTTGGATTCATAGTGCATGCTCAACTGATGCCCAAAATGAGCTTTAAGTTTTTCTAATTCAGCCTAATAAAAAACAAACAAAATAAAAACTGTACATTATCAAAACAAGGAAATAAAAGATAATCTCATAAACTCATAAATCTTACTTCAACATAGTTTTAGAAACTGTATTTGATATGATTACAATTACAGCCTTCATTTGAATGTCAGAACAGAAGTTCCCAATGTTGGCTACATATTAGAATAAATTGATGACTTAAAATAATAACAACAACAAACATACCTGTGTCAGGACCCACCCTAAAATAATTAAATCAATTTCAGGGATGGGAGCTTGGGTGTCTGTGTCTGTATTTTTAAAAAGAAACCCAGGTAATTAATCTATGTGTCAGAAAAGTATTGGTCTTGAAATAATAAGAAAGATCAGGTGGACCTACTCTATAACCCTTAGCCTTGCCTCTCATAAGTTTTTTTCTATATGTATAAAATCTGTACTGTATTCATTAAAGCCATTTTATATAGTAATGAGCATATTTGAAATTTTCCTAAATAGTAACAAATTAAAACAGTAAAATATTCCCCTAAAAATGATCACATTAAAAAATTACCTTCAATTTTTCATTTTCTTGCTCAATATTAGCCATTTTTTCACTAGTCAATATTCCTGATGCTTTTTTCAACTGTTCATTTTCTCTCTGGACTTTTTCAACTACTTTTTTCATTAAACCAATGGTTTTTTCCAGTTCTGGGATTGTCTTTCCACTTCTACCAGACTACAACAGAATATGTTAAATCTTTAATTTAATCAAATATTTTCGAGAGTATAATACAAAGTACCAACAATACAACAGGCTCATTATACTCAATATTAATAACTCCTAATATTTGAAGTCAAAACTGTGTTAATTCAATTCATCCTTAAAACACTTCTATGAGATAGGAATTATAATTTCCATTTTAAATACAAGAAAATCAAGACTAAGGAAATTTGACACTCCTAAAATCATGCAGCTAATAAGTAACATCGTAAATAGTCTAGCCTTAATGTCTTATCAAAATGATTAAGTCTAAATATTCTATTTAGCTAATGTTCTCTCCAGTATATCAGTTTTTCTTTATACAAAATAAAACCACACAAGAGAAATTGTGTCTTTAAAGAGCTCATGAGTAATTAAATTTTAATTGCAACATAATAGAGGCAAATTTCTCTAAGAAATGCTATTGCTTAGAGATTCAATTTCTGTTTAATATAAATAGAAGAGATATCTGAAATAAAAAACCTTGCATAAATATATCAACAGAGATGAGTCATCACTTAATAAGTTTAACTGCTTATCATTTAAAATAAAAATAATTTTTAGCAGTTTAGTCACACAGTATGCTTATTTTTTTTTTTTTGCATTTTAATCATCCACGACTAAGAATAATTCTGAAATATAAACTTTTACATCATTTCAGTATGTACTTTCATAAGTAACTTAGGTAGAAAAGGTCAAATTAACATATATTTTCATTGATTAAAAAAATGTTGCTGTCAGCAAGACACTGTTTTGAATTTTTTTTTTTTTTTTTTAAGATGGACTCTTGCTCTGTCGCACAGGCTGGAGTACAGTTGTGCGACCACAGCTCACTGTAACCTCTGCCTGCCAGGTTCAAGCAATTCTTCTGCCTCAACCTCCTAAGTAGCTGGGATTACAGGCATGAGCCACCACACCCAGCTAATTTTCGTATTTTTAGTAGAGATAGGGTTTCACCATGTTGGCCAGGCTGGTCTTGAACTCCTGACTTCCAGTGATCCGCCCACCTTGGCCTCCCAAATTGCTGGGATTACAGGAGTGAGCCACTGCCCCCGGCCTATTCTGAATATTTTTCTAATAACACATAATATTTTCACTGAATCCATCATATATTTAATATTACTACCAGAATGACTCTGCATTATGATTGCTTCCATTTATGACACACAGCAACATGAAATCAACAGGAGTTTAAGTCTTTGGCCTTGACCTCATAAGCAACATTTATTCATTATATAAGGTGAATACAAAATAACATAGGGAGAAAATTACAACACAAAAAAAGAGGGGGAGGAACAAAGTACTTATAAAACATTATACCAAGAAGGTGGGAAGATATCATAACAAATGGTTACAAAATGGCAGCACTAGACCAAGGACCAGTTAGTAGTTACCTCCATAAACAAAAGGATTTCTGGAAGTTAAATGTTTTCAAGGTGTGGAGGCATATTCAATAAAAAGAGAGATGATACAGATGATAAAATACATTAATTTGAGACACATAGAAATGCTTACTGTTTTATATTACAGATGCAGAATAAAAACTGAAACTACAGGGCACTTGTAAAGGCATATCAGTACTGTTATGACATATCTAAACTTTTCATTTGTGGCTTATCACTGCTGAAACCATAACAAATGTATGGTAAATTCTCACATACCCCTCTAACATGGCCAAGTTTCCGCTCAACTTCTGCTTTTTCTTTCTTAAGAAATTCACACATTTCCTTCAAATCTCTGACTTGATTCTGAAAGATAATAAGCAAACACCTAATAATTTAACATAGCTATAGTCATTGAAAAGAAAAGGCAAACAATTAATGTGAACCATCAATCTCTTCAACTGTATAGCCAAACCAAATAATTGGGTCTCTATACTAACGAGGAAGATTTTGAACCAAATTATTAAATTAATACAAGAATACTGTGTATATGAAATGTCGAGGTATTTCCCACATTACTGCCTGATGCAATAATACAAATTTAGAATTCTGATTTTAACTGTCCCATATATTGCACATGTAGATCCTTACCCAAATATACAGAGCAAAAGGCAAATGAACATCTAACAGTGGTTCTATCAATGTAAAAATCTGAATAAGAAGCAGTACCAAAAAAAAAAAAAGAAAAAAAAGTGTAAAATGTTGGCAGATTAGTGCCCTGAAATAAATAAATAAATAAATAAATAAATAAA
Organism: Papio anubis; assembly: GCF_008728515.1. Lineage (NCBI taxonomy): Eukaryota > Metazoa > Chordata > Mammalia > Primates > Cercopithecidae > Papio > Papio anubis. Next base: position 82,436,381 of record NC_044984.1, read on the forward strand.
TAAATAAATAAAGTGTGAGAAGCAAGACACAGCTTAACTGTATCATTACCAGTAGAATTAACAGATTGCTAACATTCTGGATTAGAAAACAGAACTGAAGTAATTAGCTAGCCAAGAGAAAAAAGATTCCCATAAATAGGGTAAGACCTGGAAAAGCAAAGATTAAAAAATCATTATTAATGTCAGAATAAAGTAAAATTTCTAAAAGAAATTATTCTTATATTTTACATTGTGATAATTTTTAATGAAATATACCACGTATCTTCCCATCTTAGGACATCTGAACTTGCTATTTCTGTTGTCTGTAATTCTTTTTCTAGTATCTTTATGACCCACTTCTTTACTTCTCCTTAGCTCTCTGTTCATATATCATTTTAATAAGGAAGACCTCCCTTACTACCCTATTTTTTTTTGTTGGATCAATATTCTTTTTTTAAAAAAATTATTTATTTATTATTATTATTATACTTTAAGTTCTAGGGTACATGTGCATAACGTGCAGGTTTGTTACATATGTATACTTGTGCCATGTTGGTGTGCTGCACCCATCAACTCATCAGCATCCATCAACTCGTCATTTACATCAGGTATAACTCCCAATGCAATCCCTCTCCCCTCCCCCCTCCCCCCTCCCCATGATAGGCCCCGGTGTGTGATGTTCCCCTTTCCGATTTTAAATTACACCCCTTCCCTCTCCCCATACTCTTTACACCAATCATGCTTTATTTCTCTACTTAGCACTAACATCAGATGACATATTATTCAGTGACTTGTTTATTGTCAGTCTTCTTCACTAGAACGTAAGTTCTATGAGTGTAAGGAATTTTTTGACTGTTGTTTCCCAGCACCTGGAGGAGTGTTTCATACAAAGTAGGCTTTCAACAAATAAAGGTTAAAGAGCAAATATATAAAGTATACCACCACCATGATATTTTAGGAATATACATTTCTGACTTCTTAATAAGCTAATAAAAGTAAACATAACAACTAAGGAAGGAGTTTTAGGCATTAGATTTTCTAACTATAAAACAAAACATTAAATTTACCTTTAATCTTGGCAAATCTTTATTTGCTTGTTCAAGCTGAAATTTCAGTTCAATATTTTCAGACGACAACTTCAAGTTTTCCTTCTGAAGCTCCTGTTCTCTCTGACAATGATCATCTGACCCTATTCCTGAAATCTTCAGTGAAGTGAAATTAGGAATATTTTTAAAGTTTAATAAATTAAAGCCATAAAAGACATACTGGATAAGAAAATACTGTCAAAGGTAACTTTTTTTCCTCAAAGGAATATGAGAAAATCAGAGTGTTCTAGAGAAAGCCAAAAGTAAATAAGTTAGAATACAAAACTTGCAGAACAAAAGGTAATATGGTTTGTTTTAATTACAATGGAAGGAAAGTCAAGTATGACTTAATAATGTCCACACATATAATGCCTTCATGTATCATTTCATAATGGTTAAACTGATTTATGGTGGTTTCACTAGTCCAAAATAAAGCATGATTGTTATCTAACCGCTATGGGTTGAACTGTGTTCCCCTTACCCTCCATATTTATATATTAAAGTCATAATTTCCAGTACCTCAGAATGTGACTTTATTTGGAGACTGGGTCTTTATAGAGGTATTCAAGTTAAAATGAAATTTTAGGGTAAACCCTATTTGACTATGACTGGTATCCTTATGAAAAGGGAAAATTTGGGGATTTAGACACAGAGATATATATAGAAGGAGGATGATATGAAGAAACAGGGAAAAGATAGCCATTTACAATCCAAGGAGAGAGGCTTGGGAAAGATCTTTCCCTCGGATTGTTCAAAGGAAATCAACCCTGCTGATGTCTTAATTTTGGACTTCTAGGTTTCCAGAACCAAGACCATAAATTTCTACTGTTTAAGCCACCAAATCTGTAGTAGTCTGTTACAGCCACCTTAGCAAATGAATACACTAGGCTACAAAAGAACTGCCTAATTCTTTCCTCCTTTGGAAAGCTTTCCTTCATTCTTTGAGCTAAAGTAATGGTTCCATCCTTTGAAAACCATTAATATTATATCTGCATTTCTTCTGACCTGTATCTACACTGGGTTATTACTTATATTCACTGTTACTTCTCATGCTAAACTTTATTTTTTAAAACTGTGCTTAATTATATTTTTCTACGCATTTTTTCTATAAATTAGAATACCACCTACCTCACAGGACTGTTATAAGCATCATAGGAAAGAGTTTTTTAAAAGTATTCAGCACAACTTTTGTTTTTTTCTCCTTTCTTTATTGGCTTGATGGGCTGTAGAGTCAATTACTCCATCGACATTATGGGTCTTAAAATACATTATTATAAAATATCTGTTATACATGACTTTATAACATCTTTTAGATCCAGTGACTGCATGTGTCCATCTGATTTTTGTTTAAGGAGATGTGTGTGCATATGCACATATGAAGTAGCAAAAAAAAGGAGACAAACATTTTTGTTGATGTATGTAAATCACAGGAATACATTTCCACTTAGTAAGAAAGCTCAAGTATACATTCAAATGCTACCACTATTAGGTTAATACTAGGCAAATTCTACCACTTCACAAGGTTGTCAGTTTTTACATTTTATAAATGAAGGCATTAGACAGGATAACTTTTAAGGTTATTTCAGACATGGACATCTGTAATTTCCTGTCCCTGAGCTGTCTCCCAGACTTCCTCTCTTCTGTGGTACCTATTTGATCAGCAAATGATAAACACCTATGAATTTCACTGATTGGTAGATATAAAATATATTAAATATTACAGTAGAGGGCAATTCTAGTTGATGAAGATCTCACATGAGGATATTTTTAACACATTTCTCACTAAAATATGATGCAGTTACTATTAGTGATTATGGATCATTTTTCCCTTGTATTTTGAAATAAGAAAACTAGAGGTATTAGTTGATATTGTCCAAATCTGAAAAATAAATTCTAATGAAACTTTCTCTTGTAAACAGAATTACTGTATAATGACCTTCATGAGACTTCCAAACTCTTACAGAAGAATCTGGTTAAAAGCCATAAACTGCTTAAAATCAAATTCTTAGTGGCTAGGAGTTAGAAGTCTCAAATTCTTATTTATTAGCACATGAAAAAAAGTGTTATGAATTAAAACACCTTCAACCATTTTCTCTTAACATATAGATATTTAATTTTAGTTGAGGTTTTCATGACTTAGGTGACTGGAATATCTGAGGTAGACAGTATAAAGAAAAAAAAGATAAATTCTATGAACAAACTTTTCTTATTCTGTATCTCAATGTAAGCTAACCAAAAGTAGTATGTACATAAAAAGTTCATAAACTGTTGAGTTAGACTAACATTCTGCAAAGTGCTTTTTGTTTGTTTGTTTTTGTTTGAGACAGAGTCTTGTTCTGTTGCCCAGGCTGGGGTCAGTGGCACAATCTTAGCTCACTATAATCTCAAACTCCTGAGCTCAAGTGATCTGCCCACCTCTGCCTCCCGAGTAGCTAGGACTACAGGTGTGCACAATCACACCCAGCTAATTGTTTTTTTTTTGTTTGTTTGTTTTGGTAGAGATGTAGAGATGGTGTCTCTCAAGGCTGGTCTTTGACTCCTGGCCTCAAGTGCTCCTGCTGCCTTGGCCTCTCAAAGTGCGGGGATTGCAGGCATGAGCCACTTTGCCTAGCCTATGTGAAAAATATACTTAGGCACAGAGCCTAACACCATTTATCATTATCATTATTATTATTTTAGATACAGGGTCTCACTCTGTTGCCCAGGCTGGAGTGCAATAGGGCAATGTAACACTGAACTCCTGGGCTCAAATGATCCTCCCACCTCAGCCTCCTGAATAGCCAGGACTACAAATGTGTTCCATCACATCTGTCTAAATTTTTTGTAGAGACAGGGTCTGCCCAAGCTGATCTCAAACTCTTGACCTCAAGCAATTTTCCTGCCTCTGCCTCCCAAAGTGATTACAGGAGTAAGCCATAGCATCCTGCCTGAGCCTAACACAATATAGACAGCAACACATCTAAGTTTCCTTTTCGCATTATAACAAAAGTATCTGTTATAAAACCTGGCCAAAAAAAAAAAAAAAAAAAAGCCACTGAAGGAACTTGCTATATATCTTAGGATGTTGTACAACACTGTAACAAAATTTTACTGATATAATTCACTGCAGTGAAATTTTACTTCTAAATACAGCCTGATGAATTAGAAGTTTCTAAGACAAAACAATCACCTCTAAAGTGCTTTATTTTTGCTATTCATTTATCTAATATAACATTAAGTGAACACCAATTGTAAAAAAAAAAAAAAAGCACTAAATTAGAAAATGCATATTCACTAATTTTTGTAGGAACTAGTCAAAAGTTAGAGCTTAAGATAAAGTTTACTAATAGTTAATACTTTTTCTAAATCTTACACACTTTCCCATTTTCACTATATATGTATGTAAGCTACTTACTATAAGAAAATTCAGTTAACAAAGAAATAAAGGACGGAGATGTATCCAAACCAAGGATGCGTCCTTTCTTGGCTGGACGGACGCATCAGTTTCATCACCTGCCTGTGCATCACCCTCAGCACAACTGAGTCACAGCATCAGCAACTGTCACATAATCACAGTCCTCCATAGCAGATTCTAGAGGTCCATATAGTTGTTGTGACTCACATCTTCAGCGATGTGTCTCTTTCCTTTCTCACTCTTGCCTATCTTATTCTCTTCCTCATTTTTATGTTCCTGTTTATCATTTTGACAACATTCTTGATTAATTTTACCAACCTTAGGATCATGGTTCATTTTCAAAAAAGGAGTTAAAATCTGCCAAGTTACCATTTGTTGAGGTAAATTGACTTTATTTATTGTTCGGTCTTGACTCTGATTTATTTAATTCAATAGGATCTACAATATATTTTTCATCATTACTGTAATACCATAAAATACTTTTAGGTACCCAATTATGTAAGTCATCCTTGGCACCTAGTCTTTTCCCATTTTTAATTCTGAGTGTTGCCATGATCTTTTTTGGTTCTGAACAAAGTGGTTTTTTTTTGTGAAAAATATTATGCCTTTGTATTTATTAATAATGGTAACAAGGATAAAAAACATAGTTGTGTCACACACCTGATTCTGCTTAAGGTGGAAGAATGAAGACATATGAAAAGAAAAAAGAAACAAAAATAATACACTAAATATTAAAAAAAATCCAACAAACAATTCTACATTAATGAGTAATGAGTTTTTATAAGCTTAAAATATACCATAAATATTTCAATGAAAACAGTCTTAGAACATGTTTTCCTATTTTATTTAACTGTATACTGCTGCTACAGCAAAATACATAATAACTACACATTTAAAATTCCTAGAAATCATTTATGAGTTTTATGAAAAGCTTATGAATCTTAAGTTTACTGTTATTATGTTAAAAAGGATTAAATAAATTATTACACATCACTACCTGGTAAAAATAAAAGTTGAATTTACTGTATTACTATTAATGAGAAAGATATAATGCTTTTGGCCAGATTAAGAAAGAAGTTGATTTCACTTTTAGGCATTTAAACATGGAAAAAAGAAAAAAAAAAAATAAAAGATATACACTTACTGAAGGCCTAGAGTATGTATCCTTTGAAAGCTCTTTTTCCAAAGCATGAAGTTTTTCTTGGAGGTATCTGTTTTGTAAATGTAAATCTTCTACAACAGAATCTCGAGGAAGAGCTTGGTGGGCCCTACGAACAGTAATCAGAGATTCTTTACTGTTCACATTTCAACTTTTCTCTGTTGTACTATATAAAAATACAAGTATTCACATTTCAACTTTTCTCTTGTACTATATAAAAACACCAGACAGAAAAGTTCAGTGTGTTTATTAACGCTACATTTATTTTAAATACTTCAAACTTTCTAAACTTTACAACAAATAAATTAGGATATCGCAACTAGTATTATAAAATAATCCTCTACAGAGCATTCACTGAAGGGCTTCTTTAAATGATGAGTCAAAAAGTATATTTTGATTTACTGAAATACATTAACATTTTTAAAGAACATGCATCTATTTATATGGAATTACATAAGATAGTTAAAATAAAATACTTACTATTTTAAAACATTATATAATAATTGCATAATATCCATGGTCTTCTCAAGAATCTCAAGGATCTAAAAAGACTCTTAATGATTTCAGATAAAAATTTAACACTTCAAGTCTAAAAACATCCACCCGGCCTACAAGACCCTCCATGGTTTGGCACCTCCACATCTACCCAACCTTACTGTCCAGGAGTCTACCTTTACTTAGGTAAATACAAATCCACTCCTACCCATACATGAAATATTTACTCTTGCCTCTTGTCTCTGCTAGGGTTCTCCTCCTTGAAATGCCCCTCCTCTTTAATATCTAGATGATTCATAGAAGTTAGAAATTCAAACTAGAGTTCAGATAGAAGACAAATTCAATCTTTTCTATAAAGTATCCTCCAATTACTTCAGTCCACATGAACTCACACTATTAGAGGAAAAAAAAAGAACCTCTAAAAGTAAGAGCAGATTTCAAAATTAAAATGATTTGATCCTTTGTAAAACCTGCAAAGAAGAATAAAAGTGTTTTGTTTTGAACGTATGTTTAGACAAAGAAAAACACGGAGGGAAATATCTACTGCTGGAATAAGACAGTAACTATAAACAGATGTCAAGAGAAAGAAAAACTCCTCAATAATTTGTTTTTTCCCTATCAAGGAAACTTCTAAAATATTTTTAAGAAACAGTAACTTAGAAAGAAAAGGAAAGAATGTGGACTAGAAGCTCATGAGAGTGTTCCTTTAAATAAGTTCAACTTCATATGTTCACATCACATTCATAATGACACAATAGTAAATAGACATTAACAAGACTAATTAATGGTAATTTTTAAAGATAAATAGAAAAATGTGTATTTACAAAAGGTAAATATTGTCATATCCAAATGTTGCAGGTAGATACCAGCCCTTTACAAAGATCGGTAATATGATCACAGATCATTTGTAAATGCAAAGAAGAAGAAATAGCAAATTATGTAAAACCAACCTAAGTTTACCTTGTAAGAAATGAGTGAAACAGAAGATTAAATAATTTTAGCTGTTCTTAGGAGAAAATTAAAAAGTTTTCAGTGTTAACACGATTTTATTTTGCTTTTCACGACCATGACTACATCAGAAGATATAACTTTGCAAAACACACACACACACAAATCTTAAAGGATCTGCTAAGAAATGACATGGGGTGATGCAGGGCAGGGGCGCCTGGTTCCAGGTACAATGGAGTAAATACATTCAATCTTCTCTCTCCTAAATGCATGGGGTAACCATTTGAGGACTTTGCAAAGGAGTAGAAGGTAGATTACAATGGAATGCCAGAATTTAAAGCAGCAGCAAACAGGTGATGAATTTACCTTTTATTTTATTCTGTTACTGCCTGCCCTGAAGACAACATTATTTGAAACCTGAAGATGGGTGTCTGCACTGATGGAGAGAGCTCCAGGTAAACCTTCTAATGCTAGCTCAAGTAAAGAGAAAGGGAATGTTTTAACACTCAGAGGGAATATGAAAACACCTCATTTTTTTTCCTTCTATCTGTTCTTTTATGCCCCAACCCTTAAGCCATCCCATAGCAGTGGTAATAAACGCTCCAATGGGAACTCACAGAAGCTAGTATTTTTTGGAAGGAAAATCTCCAGTTGGTAGAGCTATGATACTAAGACGGTAAGGTGAAAGTAGTTTAGTAGTTTTTTTCTTCCTCTTTCTACCTTCTTCTTGCTTGTTTCGCTGCAGAAGTGCGCAACTTCTGAAATACACAGCATCCCTGGGTAACTAAAACCCCAAATGGAAATCCCTAGGGAAACAAAGTATCAGAGAGATGGCAAAGAGGGAGGAGCTCAAGGACATCCCCCTATAAAGTTATTTATGAACTTCTGGGCTCACTCTTGAGCTGCAAATGTATGGATTGATTCTAATCAGAATACCAAAGTTTCTAAGAACTGTACTAATGGTACATAGCTCACATAAAAGACCACCAATTGGGAGGTACACAGGCAGGACAGATCTGAAAATTACTGTAAAGGCTTTGAAAACTGGAACTACAGCCCACAGAAATGAGGCTGGAACTTGTGGCCTGAACCTAATTAGACCAATTGCATGCTAAAACAAAAGTATCTACATTTTCCCATAGAATTTAAACAAGAACCAGAGTCTCACAATATAATAGTCAAAAGATCAAAAATACAATCCAAAATTATGTGTCATATGAAGAACCAGGACTATCTCAATTCACACGGGAAAAGACAACATAACCCAAGCTTAAGACAATACACATTTATTATTTCAATTTCTAAGGGTCAGTTTTTCTTCATTTATAATGGGTAGCACATTTCCACACAATAGCTTACCTCATATACAATATATCATTTTCTAAGTCAAGATTTCTCTTTTTTAATTCTTCCAATTCTTTTTCTGACTCCAAAGCTCGTACTCCCAAAACTTGATCAACAGTCATGCCAGTTGTTTTTAGTTTCCTCTGCAAAGTAAGTTTCTCTTTATCAGCTCTGTGGAATTTAACACAGAATCATGAAATATACCATTCAGTGTTTGGCTTTTCAATTGCGTACTCATTACTAAACCCATATACAATAGTTGTATCATCCTGTATTTGTCATAAACTAATTTATAACAAGATCACAGGAAAATCCATCTACAACGGCTACAATATATTTAAAACACATTTTAAAGAAAATAAAAAGTAAATCATAGATAATAAATGATCACTTAAACTAGACCATTTCTCATATTATCAACTATGATAAAGCTATATAATTTCCAGGTCTCTAAAGGATTTTACACATAATTGGTTTTATAATGATATTTAAACTCACTTGGCAAAAAGATCCTTCAAAGTATTCAACTGCTTTGTTAAAGTAAAGACTTCCCCCTCTTTCTCTTTTAACTTGTTCCGAATTCCTTCTATTTTAGCTTGCCATTTTTTACCTTCTTCCCACCTAATTAATTCTTCTTTAGCATTCTGTAACAATAACAAAGGAGGTAGGAAAATTACCAGTATTATTTTAAATTTTCTTTAAGATTTATCAATTATAATTAACCTAGAAAAACTGTAAACTAATTTTCCTAGAGAATATGTAAATATGTTCTTTTTGATATACAGGTTGAGTATCCCTTACGAAATGCTTGGAATCAGTAGTGTTCTGAAATTTGGAATTTTTTTTTTTTTTTAATTTTTGGAATATTTGCATATACATAATGAGATATCTTAGGGATGGGTCCCAAGTCCAAACACAAAATTCACTTATGTTTCATATACACTTTCTACATATAGCTTGGAGGTAGTATCACACAACATTTGTAATAATTTTGTACGTGAAACAAAGTTTTGACTGCGTTTTGACTGTGACTCATCATATGAGGTCACGTAAGAATTTTCCACTTGTGGCATCATACTGGTGCTCAAAAAATTTTGTATCTTGGAGCATTTCAGAAGTTTGGATTAGAGATGTTCAACCTGTATAACTCCTAGAATCTTCAGGCATGCCAAGCTATTAGGAAAACTTCTCTTTAGGCTAACTGTGCTTTATTCTATCACAAGACAAACAAAATTCTGGGAGACAGTTCTGACTAATGCCAACACCCTTCAGGAGTCTTTAAATGAAGATTCTAATACAATCATGACTAGAGTAAGCTTCTAACAAGAATCCTACGTACAAATGACCAACCTCATCTGTTACCCCATGACAATTTCCTAGCATCAGAGCCCCTTCAAGTCTTCAATGCACATTACTTCAGTCATTTGACAGATACTTATTTAGTGCTAACCACGTGCCAAGTACTACTCTAGAGGCACTAGGAATAGAACAAATGAATAAAATCAGATAAAAAACTATATCTTCAGGAATCTTACTATCTAGTTTATGCTAGTTGGCTAGGTAGATTGGGGAGAAGGGAGCAAACTATACAGATAACAAAACAAGAAACAAATCTAAATCTATTTTGTAGTTAAGTTAGCTAGTTTTAAGTGCTAAAAAGAAGAAGAAGAAGAAAAAAAGAAACGGAAGGGAATTAGGGCATTTCAGGGGTAGGTGTCATGGTTTATTGTAACTATGATAAAGGAGCCAAAGAAAGCCTATCCAATGCAGAATAGTCTCATGCACTGAACAACTTTCAAATGTTTTACTGGATATTAATACAGTAAAAAATTCTGCTTACACTGGTCTGAGCTAAGAATTTATCTCCAACTAACACATTAACACTAAGTAATTTTTTAATGGTTTTATTATACACTAAGTAAGATTATAGACATTGTTTTGCTGAGAACTGCACCAACAATTTGTTTACCATTTTGGAAATCAAATTGCAAATGGCAATACCATCATGACCCATGAGTTGCCAACAGAACATATTTGTGTCAGTCTGCATTTGTAGCTTTGAATTCACGTTAATGAAGATGCAAGCACATGACTAGTTCATTATATTTTCCAACGGAGTCATGCCAAAGCTTTTACATGTTGAAATATGAATATTCCTTTTATGTTCCCCCTATATATTACATTTAGGACATTCATAATGACATTTTTGAAATTATGTAAGTAGGTAGAGTTTATGTTAACTGAATTTCAATTATAATAATAAAGGGGAAATTATGAAACACTGTATTTTTTATTAAAGGGAATGTTGAATCTGAAAGGGTTGAGAACCATGGTTTAAAGTCAAATTCCTGGTGCGACGGCTTATGCTTGTAATCCCAGCACTTTGGGAGGCTGAGGCAGGAAGATCGTTTGAGCGCAGAGTTCAAAGACCAGCCAGGGCAACATAGTAAGACACCATCTCAAAAAATTAAAAAAATATATGAAATAAAGCCAAATTCTCACTAAGATTAGTTGTTCCATCAAAACGACCTTCTCAAATACTGGAGAACTATATTCTCCAATTCTCTTCTCTAATACTAATCAATTTTTTACCTTATTTAATTCAGCTAATAAGTGCCCTTTAAAAAATGTAAAAACCTCAGGTTGGGTGTGGTGGTTCATGCCTGTAATCCAGCACTTTGGGGGGCCAAGGCGGGCAGATCACCTGAGGTCAGGAGTTTGAGACTATCCTGGCCAACATAGTGAAATCCCATCTTTACTAAAAATTCAAAAATTAGCCAGTTGTGGTGACAGGCACCTGTAATTCCAGCTACTTGGGAGGTTGACGCAGAAGAAGCGGTTGAGCCCGGGAGGCAGAGGTTGCAGAGAGCTGAGATTGCGCCATTGCACTCCAGCCTGGGTGACAAGAGTAAAACTCCGTCTCAAAAAACAAAAGAAAAAAAGTAAAAACTTCACTAAGTGGTTGATAGTTATTAATTTCATTTTTTCTTAAATATGTACAAGAATTTTCCTGTACTCCCAGAAATGTAAATACTAGTGGGGGACATAAGGTACGTAATTAAATAATCCTGCAGCATACAGTACTTTGTTGGGTTTGGACAATTCCATCCCACCTGGCATTACCTGCTAAATTAAGATTAAGGGAACCAAGACTGAAAAAATAATTGAAAAATAATAAGAAAAACAACGAAGGTGAATGGTACCATGGGTATTGTGGTGTTATTACATATAGGCTTTTGTCCATGGTTCCTGGCTTGTAACTCTCATAGCCCTTGTCATTGTCTTTAGTTATAATATTGAGTGTGTTAGACCTCTGGAGCAGACCTCAGAAAAGAGTCTCTCTGACCTTCTCCTGTCCTCCTTTCACCTGCCCTAAGGCAGGACTGTAAACTTTCCCTGTCTTTCTGACTGTGGGTCTTAAAACCTAATACGAGGAGGTCCTGCCCCATACCCTAGGAGAAGAAATACTGATGTCAGGAAATTTCCCTAAAAATCCAAAAGGACTGGGTTCAAAGAGGTTCTGGAGAAGTGAACATGTAGAGGTTTCTAGAGGAAGGTGGCACCCCAGAAGGGCATGGAAGTTCCACACCCCTTCCCCCATATTTCTTCTCACACATCTCTTAATCTGACTCCTTTTTAATAACCGTTATTATAAACTGGTAAACGTAAGTAAATGTTTCCCTGAGTTCTGAGAGTGACTCCAGGAAATTAATCAAACCCAAAGCTGGAGGCTGGGGTTGTGGGGACTCCAGAAGTCTTGGAGGCCAGGACTTGTGACTTGATCTGCAGCAAGATCTCTATGGGATCTGACACTATCTCCAGGTAGATGGTGAATTGAATTGGATGACACCCAGTTGGCGTGTGCTGCAAAACCAACTGCTTGCTTGCTGATGTGGAGAAATCTCCACATATTCTGGGGGTCACAGAAGTTTTTTGCATTGATTGCTGTTATGGTTTGAGGGCAAGATAAACATATGGTTTGAGAACTTTTTCCAAGATAGGTATGTTCTAGACTGAATGACAAGAAGGAAGAAGGCGGGATGATAGGAGAGTAGTTCTCTTTTCATATTTTCTGTACCAAAAGCTTCATATGCATAGATTTCAGAGTAATATTATTATAACATTTTAAAATTTATATTCATTCAACAAATACTGAGCATCTACTATGTGCCAGGGATTGTTCTAGGTGCTGGGAATACAGTAATAAATAAAATAGGCAAAGTTCCTGCCATCAAAGCTTATGGTCTAATAAAAAAAAAGAAAAAGATGAACATACAGAAAAGTACATGTCTAGTATGTTAAGACAGTAATAAATGCTAAGAAGAATGAAATGCAAGGCACAGGTGTGGGTTTTGTTATATAGGTAGACTACAAATGCTGTTTACAGAGAAAAAGGTACTAAAATTTCCAAACAATATGAAAGCATTTCTTGAGTATAAATTAGAAATGCCCAAGCACTATAGAACCCAAAAAAATATTCTCACTAGATTCTTGAATACCAATTTTAATATTGGGCATAGACCCCTGTGTTTTCTTTCTAGTTAGTAGTAAAATCTTACACTGCTATGGACGTGATGGCTTACAAAAGACTTCTGCATATCTTATCATTTTATGTAAAATAATCCTAAGAAACTGGCAATACAGATAGTATTATTTCCACTTTAAGGAAGAAAAAAACTGAATAAATAAACTGAATAAACTGAAGCATAGAAGAGTCCAGGCAAAGCCACAAGGCTCTTAAAGCATTCTGATAGGAATCAGGTTAGAAACTGGTATAGAAACATACCAGTTAGGAACAAACATACCACTTTCTAACCTATCCCCATTTAAGGATAAGATTAGGCCTATCCCAATTAGGGAGTTAGCAAAGATGGAAATCCAAAAGAGTAAGGACACTTTGATGTTACAGTTTTCACCAGCAAAGCTTCTGACAGCAAGCGTGTTGTGACTCCATGCAAATAGTGTCATCAGAATTACACTGACATCAATGAATTTTCATAGAAAATAATTTTTGGAGCATACTCTTTTAAGAAATTTGAATTCCATTACCTATTTTCTATTCAATGCCTTTAAAGACAGAATTTTCTTTTCCATTTTCATGTTATTGAAATTATTTTGTAGATATTAAATATTTTCTGGGTAAATTTTATAATAAAAATTTTTCCTAACCATAGCTCCTCCATACTGATTTTCTTCAAGGGTAAATATTACTGCTAACACCAACATTTCCCAGTTCACTTTCGATATTTTGAATGTTACCAACAAGTTATCTCCAATTTATTGTCCATAACAAATTTAATTACATACATTTTAGCCAATTTTAGTTTTTTGGGGGGTTGATTATTTCAATTAGTAATCTTTATTACAAAATAGTTTACTATGAACTATAAAATTTTAAGCAATTTCTCCCATAGTATTAATCTATGAGCAGATTGGTTACTGATTATTACCGCAAATACTGAATATATTCCAAATCACTTTGCTTTCTGAAAAAGCAGCCTAGTCTCCTGAAGGATAAAAAGAACCTATCTGGGTCAAAGTGTGGGTCTTAAAATGCCTATCTTTCTGTCCCAAAAGTCAAAAGCACCAACTTGTGTAAATGATTACTTTGGAGAGAAATGATACACAGTTGAATATGTAAGGTGTGAAGGAACTTTAGAGGTACTCTAATGTCAGAAAGATGAATGGAATTGATGTAGTAATTTCCAAGTAAGAGTTACATTACAGGTATCTCCTCAAGTAGACTGTAAATTCCTACAGAATGGAAACTTTCTTTAGACTTTTCTATGCTATCCAATACTACTTATAGTCCTCAAAATTAATACAGAATTAATACAGCTAGGTTCTCAAATTAAGGTAGTATATTAACTGTTAATCAACTATGTATTTAACTTACTCTGTCACTACCTTAAGCATATTAGTCAGCATGTTTGTTCACATACCTTTTCTTTCATAGGTTTTAGGTCTACTTCGTCCACCTTTCCTTCTAACTGGCTCTCTAGTTTTTTAATTTTCCTTTGGAGTTCTTCAATTAGACTTTGTTTATTATCTGTCAGGGGTTTGCCCTAAAAAGTAAAATGGATCTTTATATTTTTATAAATAAATATAAAACAAAATAGACAGTAAATATTTCAATTATATAATGGAAACTTTCTGAAGCTATCACTGACCATACTTTCTAAATGACACTTTTAATATATAAGATAATCCAGTAGCTGCTTCTGCATTTTAATAAAATATGCTAATATGCTACTCTAGAACTATAAACATAATAGAAGTCACTGAAGAAATTAATTACATTAATCAAAATGATTTGAAAGTCAGTTTTAACAAATATCAAGGATAAAATTATAAAGTAGAAATAAACTACTGCCTCTATACTGTAAATCAGATGTTATCAGAGTTAAATATAAAATTACCTGTAACCCACTGGTTAGTCTTTTAATTTGCCTTTTCAGTTCATCATTCTCTTGATCAATTTCATCTTTCTCTCTAAGTATTTTATTATAGGCTTTTTGTTTTTTTTGCAGTTCATTATTTAAGTCATTCAAATTATCAGTTAGTGAGTTTTCTCTGTTTTTACTTGTTTTAAGTGCTTCTTTCAATTTTAAAAGATTTTCATTTAAATCTTCAACTTGTGTCTAATAAGAGAAAAAGAAAGGTATTATTCATGAGTCTTCATCGACTATCAATGATAAAAGGAACATAAAACAGAAAATATACCATTATAAAAAATTTCAGTCTGAATTTTTAAGTACACAAGCGAAAGAAAACAAACTACATATATTTTTCCATATTCATGTCAAGTCTACCTTGAAAAAAGTCGACCTTGAGAAAAAATAAAATAAAACTAGTATAAAGCAATTCATCTTCAACAAACACCCACAAATAAAATTTTATCAAATACGCACATTTCATTTTGGCTGAATTAATTAAATAAGTATATAACAGTATATATGGCAATGTTTTAAACACTATGAAGCATAAGAGTAGTATAGAACAAATCTCTGACTTGAAGTAATTTCTAACCTACTTTATAAAGATAAGACATAAAAGGGTAACTCACAATACTAGACAATATATATGACATTAGAAAGGAGTTCCTAGCTGTCCTATGGTGAGAATGACGGGGACACACTGTATGTTTCCATCTATAAGATATTCTGGAAAAGGTGAAACTACGGAGACAGTAAAAAGATCACTGCTTGCCAGGGGTTTGGTGAGGTGCAGAGGGAGGAATGAAGAAGAGAAGCACAGAAGATTTTTAGGGCAGTGAAAATACCCTGTATAATACTATAATGATGGATACATATCATTATACATTTGTCTAAACACACAGAGTGTAAAACACCAAGAGCTAAAACAGAGGTAAACTTGGACTTTGGGTGATTATGATGTATCAGTATAAGTTCATCAATTGTAACAAATGTACCAATCTCCCGGCAGGAGATATATGGGAATCTCTGTACCTTCCTCTCAATTTTGCTGTGAACCTAAAATTGCTCTAAAAAAATTAAGTCTTAATAAAAATCCTAAGTAAAATATTTCTTAAATTTAATTTCATTAGAAAGAGTAGTTCATGATGGCCTATCCTTTCCTAATCCCCAAGATGATAATCAGTAAATGAATATCATAAAGAGACTTAATGTTGAAAAATGCATGTGTGTGTCTATGTCTATCCACCAACAGTGCATTAAAATTCCCTATTCATTAGCAAAATTACTATATATCATAGTGAATTATCTTCCAATAGGAATTATCAAAAATTTTGTCACATTAACACATGTTGATGTTCACCTTTAGCTCTCTAGTATGTCGATCAACGATTTGTTGAACATTGAGATGGGCCTCTTTTTGAGAAGTTGCAGAAATAATACGTTCTTCAGCAGCTGCTGTCATTTCTTCCCGGAGTTCTAAAAGTGCTCGACTAAGTGCCTAAAAATTACAAAATAAAAAATGTAATTTTTAAAGGAAAACTGACATTTTATATGAACAATACATGATACAAAAAATAAACAAGCTTTATTACTTCCTACTATTTTCCTAAAATACTATGAGTTTAATGGAACATATTTCACAAATTAACAACTCAACTTTTTCAAATAAATCTTTTGTAATTACACTCAATTCTTTCCACATTGAATGTGAAAGTTCAAAATTGTAATTATGATTTTGAGAACTCAGCATTAAATCAAGCTATTACAAAAATCGGATATGTTTGGTTTTCAAATATCCAAGTTTAGATATTTTTATTACTCACTTAGTACATCCTTCCATATGAAATTAATTGAATTTAGGTAGACAACAAAAGGACTAGGAAAGACTTAAAGTTTACCCATAAATTTCATGAGCTAGCACAGAAAAATACCAGCACCTTCTAAAACAATTTAAATAGATCAAATCTAAGATAAACTGAAAACCTAATAAATCAGAATACACCGACCAACTCCTTCCCACAAAACCATCTCTATGACCCCCTTTTTCATCCTTCCTTTTTGTCATTATAATACTTCCCTCAATCCCTCAAATTGTTCGAAATTGTTCATTTGTTAAAAATAGCCTCAGTAGCAAAAAATCCCAGTAGAAAAAAAGAAAATACAATGTAATGTATATTATATGTATATTTTTGTAATATACATTAAGATTTTTCCTCATTTCATACAGATAATTCAAAAATCAGATTGACAGCATAAAAAGATAAATTGGACTATATTTGCCCCCAAAAACAGCATTTAATAAGGCCATTTAACAGAATTGTCTAAAAGACCCTGTTTAACAACACAAGATAAAGCTCATACTTTTTATTACAACACAGAGATTTATACTACCATCTTTTATAAATTTACAAATCTTCTCTAAAAGCAATCTACCACACATTTTTCCTAAATGTTGATAATTTTCTGTTGTTACTTACTTTCTGTTGTTTCTCTTTCAAGGCTAATTGGCTTTTTAGTCGTTCTACTAGATTTCTCATTGTAGTTGTTGGAGCTCTTGAATTTGCTTCTTTTTGAGCCTGAAGTTCAGATTTTAAACACTGTGATTCCTTTTGTGACTGGTCCAGAAGATACCTTAAATCTTCTACTTCTGCTTTTACTTTTTTCACTTCATCTTCATGGTTTTCTTGGAGCCTGATGTAAATAAACATATGTGTGTGTGTGTCTGTGTTTTTTTTTTTTTTAATTTTTTTGAGACCCAGTCTCACTCTGTTGCCCAGGCTGGAGTGCACATGCGCAATCTCGGCTCACTGCAACCAACACCTCCCAGATTCAAGTGATATTTTTGCCTCAGCCTCCTGAGTAGCTGGGACTACAGGTGTGTACCATCAGGCCCCCAAAATTTTTGTATTTTTAGCAGAGATGGGGTTTCACCATGTTGGCCAGGCCAGTTTGAACGCATGACCTCAGGTGATAAGCCCGCCTCGGCTGATAAGCCCAAACTGCTAGGATTAGAGGCATGAGCCACCACACCTGGCCAAACACATGTAATTAATAGAGTGGTTGCTGCAATTAATACCTTGATTAATACAAATTTCACACAGGGCAAATGTTCAGTCCTAACTATCCTTACAATCTAAATCTTGATGCAGGCAGCCAAATCCAAAGAAGAATAATTCTTTATTTCACTTAACTACTCTTTAACTTAACAACACGTTTTTCTTCTAGTTTCTAATATTTTTGGCAACAATCTTATCAAATTATTTTGTGACTCTAATCAAATAATATAGAGAATGAACAAAAGGGCATTTTAGATACTATGGCTCTTGTAAAATTTGACTGCTTCCTCTATATGATAGTTTCCTAACCACACTACTAGTAACATTTTTGAGTGAATGATTCTTTGTTGTTGGTGGGGTTGCCTTGTGTATGATAGGATGATTAGTAGCATCTTTTGATTCTACCCACTAGATATCAGTAGCACCCCCTAGCCATGACAATCAAAAATGTCTACAGACATCGTCAAATGTCCCCAAGAGGTACAACTGTGAAAAACTGATCCTCTATATTTGAGAAATACTGCCCTATACTGACATATTGAAAAGACTAATATAAATTTTCACAGAAATCACATGTATTATTTATTTGTTTATGGTACAAATTCACTAGCATTGTATCTGTAACTATATATATATATGGAAGTGGATAGTATTAAAAGATTTAGTTAATTCAATTAATCTTATTGCTCATTCAGCATTAAGTCTGTTAAACTGAATTAATATATTGTTGTGCATATGGACACTGCATCCGTACTGAGGTTCTGACCAGTAAGAGGGAGATAGCATTAACACATGAACAAATGTTATTCTTTGAGGCTTCTTGCTTTTGGCAAAACTTAAGTCTAACTTTAAAGAGTCATCATCAAATTGTGAAAATATCAAGTTTTACTTAAGTAATCACACGGATCCATAATTTCCTAATATACATCAAAATAGGCACACAAAGAACACAAGTACAATTTTGGGCTACAATGACATGATAAGGTACACAACAATAACTTCAAGTATTTCATGTGGAAAAAAAAATTATATAAGGTATTTCAAAAGATTATGATTTTCTACACCCACAAATTGGATGCAAAAGCACAAGTCATTTTATACTCCAAAACATGACAGAAATTTACTAGACCAAAAATAACATCTCATGTACAAAATTTAATAGAGCGAGGAAAAGAGACTGAAAATACACATATGCTGCTGCCAATTTTCCTTCTTTTAGAAAGTAATTTCTTAACAGTGGCAGCTCCCTAGCAAAGCAAAAATAGTGTTAATCCTGTCATAGGCATTTGAATAAGTGTGTAAAGAATCAAAGGCTCTAATAGGGGCTTGAGAGCTGAAATGGAATTATAAGTCAAGTAGTTCAACTTTCTCATGTTTTCTCAGGTAATAAAATTTAGGCCCATACAGATAATACTACAATGTTTAGAAACTACGTAACTATAAACCTATTTTGAGCTTAAAATCTATGTTCTGATAAATTGGTTGAACAATGTTAGAATCTCTATTATATGCCAGACACTCTTATAAGTGTGCAAACAGAAGTTTTTTATCTGTATGTTATTTGACAGTTTTCAAATTACTTTCATACATGGTATAATTTGACCTTCATATAACCACCCTGAAAGGGCCAGGGTAAGTACTGCTATTTCCATTTTAAAGATGATGAGGCCGAGTGCAGTGGCTCAGGCCTGTAATCCCAGCACTTTGGGAGGCCGAAGTGGGCGGATCACTTGAACTCACTAGTTCGAGACCAGCCTGGGCAACATCGAGAAACCCTGTCTCCACAAAAATACAAAAAACTACCCAGGTGTGGTGGCACCTGCCTGTAGTGCCAGCTACTCTGGAGGCTGAGGTGGGAAGATAGCTTGAGCCCAGAAGGTCAAGGTTGCAGTGAGCCGAGATTATGCCACTATACTCCAGCCTAGGCAATAGAGCCAGACTTTTCTCAAAAATAAATAAATAAATAAAACAATAAAAATAAATAAATAAATAAGATGAAACTGAGGCTTGAATAAGGTAAAAATGAGATTCTGGAAAAGAATTTGTATTGGCTTTTGAGTCAGACTGACTAGTTTCAAATTACGGCTTTCCCATCTACTCCCAGGCATGCTATTAAGCATTCCTGAGGCCATACGCTCTCTATAAAATAGGGAAAATGATAACATATGTAATCAGTAGACCTGAGGATAAAAATGAGACAATATACTTAAAAGTCTTAAAACAGTGCCTAGTATAGCAAACACTTATGTTTATCTTCATTATATCATTATTATCATTTGCCTATTTTTACAATACATTTTGAAGACTTACCGTAATTTGATATTTTCAAATTCTTTTACTTTTAATTCAGTGATTTCTCTTTGTCTCTCTAAATCTTGTGACACTTTCTTTAGTTTGATCAAGAGTGAGGAGAGAGAGTCATCTTGTTCTGCTACTGTCTGCTCCATCTCAGCCAGACGAATAAAATGCTTGTTGGTAGGAACTGGAGTGGGAGACTGTTTCATTAAATCCTATAAAATATGAATATATTAGCAAACAGGCATGTATATTTCAATGCCATACTTATTCTATATTTTTAAATTGGTTCTTCAAATGATCAAAATACAGTATCTAATCTAAAATTTAATGATTTAACAGATAATGAAGGCTTAAAGAAGACAGGAAATACAGACCTTATTCTTTGTATTTACAATAGCTAACAAAATGTCTACATGTAGCAGGAGATCAATAAATGCTGACTGAATTAATGAAGTAAGGCTCAAATATGCTAAGGTTATACATTAAAAGATGAAAGACACATCATTTCATACATATGGAACAGAATGGTCAAAAGAGGCAAATATGAGCTGAATTCTGGAAGTTA
Source organism: Papio anubis (assembly GCF_008728515.1). Classification (NCBI taxonomy): domain Eukaryota; kingdom Metazoa; phylum Chordata; class Mammalia; order Primates; family Cercopithecidae; genus Papio; species Papio anubis. Next base: position 82,457,141 of record NC_044984.1, read on the forward strand.
AATATAGGTAAACTTATAGTGAATAGAATTTGAAAAGAAAGGCAGGTAGGTTCATAGAAGATTGAGTATATGGGTAAGGAGTATAAATATAATTTTGTGAACAGTGATGAGCTACAGGAGGAAGAATGATCAGAGCTACATTTTCAGAAGATTACTTTGGCAACAAAAAGTGTAACTTGTATTCCAAAAAAGGAGAAGATAACTGGATTTCAATGTATTTGGTCTAAAAATCAATAAAGAATGGAACAAAGTTCTTAGACTCTTACCCAAGCTGTTTGTTTGAATTTATTTAGTGAACTATCAGCCTGTAGTTCTAATTTGTGATGAAGAATATGAAGGTCTTCCTCATGTTTCTTCACAATTTCTCTTTGCTCCTGTTTTAAAGAAAATCAAAACTATATCTTAAATTGTGATTAAAATAAATTCACATTTTGAAGACCTTATATATTTTCTCTTTAATCTTCTAAAATTCCTTCGAGATGAGGAAGAAACAGTATCTCCATATATGTATGTATTTAGACCGGTAGGCATGTTCCCTCGCAGAGTGTTCAAGTTGACAGGCCCAGCCTCAGTTCATAATTTATTCTGAACAATTAGAATAACACGTATCTATCATCTTTTAAGTTATTTCTAGAAAAAATTAAATGTCAGCTTTCCCCCACAAAGTTCTAACAAATCTGATTTCTACTGATTACCAGTGTGATATATTTCATTCCCCCCTATTGCCTCAACCCTCACCTATAAACTAAATTAAAATATTTTTCAAAATCATGTGATTTCACCATGATAGCTACTCCTGGTTTATTTAGTCAGTGTATAAGAGAGATACATTTACACAAACTGCCAGTTTTACTGATAGAGGTGTAATCCAATCACATGCAAGTCACAGTTCTTAAATAGAATCATTTGAAAGCAAGAAAATAACTACCACTTTAAGGTAAAATATTTAGCATTTGCTTAAAAAAACTAATACATGAAACAGTATAACTCATAATATAATAAAATACCTCTCTGGCTTTTTCTAGAAGATGTTGATACTTCTTTAATACTTCTTCTTTTTGATTTAACCTTGCTTGCATGTTTGCAATGGTTTGATGAGCAATTTTCAAAGTGTGGTGAGATTTTGGTTCCATCTCTTTTCTCCCTAGCTCAGCTATGAGCTTTTCCCTTTCTGCAGTGGCAGGCAATCGAAGCCTCAGTTCATTGATTACTTTGTCTCTTGATAGTATATTTTGTTCTGCTAACCTTAAAGCAGATTCTTTCTCTTTCAGCTTCTGCAATGATTAAATCACAATAGATCATTAAAGTATCTTTTTTTCCTTTAAAATGCTTCATCTGAATTTTAGATTAGTTATTAGCAAAAAAAAAAAAAAAAAAATTCACTTTATTTTTCACATCATATGTACAATAGCCATTTGATATTTAATAAGGTTAAACTAATTCTAATTGACAACAGTTATTTGCATGCTTATTTATAAGAATATTACATATGTTAGAAACTTCATTGTTATGATGAAAATAAAATTTAATTAAGGTACTTTATCAAGATATTACAGTTCAGAACTATAAAAGTGTGGTGGTATGAGATTTAGGAAGAATATGTAATAAATTATTTCTTTTATTTTGGTCCATTGACTAGCAGAGCATTAGAAGACTAATCTATAAGTCAGTTAAGTACAAAACTGGAATTTTAGTGGCCCAAGTCAATAAATTACTATTATAAAATCTGCAGCTTATTAAAACAAAAGAGAAAAAATCAGAAACATTTTTACTCTTCAAGAGGATTAAGGTGGGTATTTTAAATTAAGTAATTCAATGGCAATTCACATAAATGACAAATCTTACAATTACTGAAGAAGATCTAAGTTTTACTTAAAAATGTACAGTTTTATTTGGAAAACTCCTTTATGTATATTTTTAAATGTATTTCTAGTTAATATATTTAGATGAAAACTAAAATGAAAATCATATTCAGTTTACATTATTTTCTGAATAATTTAATAAAGATGACAGATTTGATCACCTACTAATCAAATTCAAGAACTAGGTTAAAACAGAAAGTAATTTCTAATTTACCTTCAGCCCTTTAAAGGGCTGAAGTTCATAAAAGGGAATGAACTGAAAACTGATTCATAGATTATATAACATGCACTTCAAAGTAAAACCAAAAAAATAAGAATAAAGAGATCATATAAGGGAAGATAATATACTGCCCATAGAGCTACAATTAAATGCTTTTTGTTTCCTTTCATATTCAGTGTACCTAAAGGTAACAGGAAGTAATTAAATAAATAGTGAATTCAAATTAACTATACCTGCTGTTTATTATCAGCTATTAGAAACATTATAGGAAAATAGAAAAACAGTGAAATTAGCAAGAGATTCATCATTCTACGCCTTGTCCTCATAAAGAAATATTATTTAGAAAGCCCCCCAAACATACCAAATAATATCAAATAATAATCAAAATGCAAATTCTTCTAATTACCTCTTCTAGTGATCTGCAAGTTGCCCGTGTTTCTAGGATTATTCGAATATTCTCCTTAATTTTTCTTAGAGCCATCTCAAGTTGATTTGGAAGGGGCAAACTAGGGTCAGGGATTGATCCTGTAGCTTCTTCAAACTATTAACAAATAGTATGTTTTTTAACAAAGCAGTGGCAGCATTGAGAGTAACTATTAATATTTACAGCTGTATGATAAAACATAGATTAAATCACTCTTATATTTTAAATAGACAATATAACAATCAATTAAAATTATATCTGATACAGGAATTATTTCTGTGAGCTAACCCTCTAGTCTATGCTACAGAGTAGCAAACGAGATTCATCATTCATACCTTTTGTGCCGCATTTAGTATTTCATTTTGCTGACGGTCAAAAATGTCTAGTTGACGTTCCAGGTCAACTTCTCTTTGATCCCAGGCCAGTTGTCTTTCTTCATGAAACTAAAAAGAAAGACAATTTATGTCAGACATCTATACAAAGACATCAGGCACATAACAGGCATTTTATATATATTTTCTTATGTAATCCTCACAACACATCGAAGATACTGTAATTATTTTCCTTTTGTGGAAAAAAATACAAACTCAGAGAGGTGAAGTAACTTGTGTAAGATCACAGAGAAAGGCAGATGTGAAGTAAGGATTTCAATCTCTCCATCCATCCATCCATCCATCCATCCATCCATCCATCCATCCATCCATGCATCCATGCATCCAGCTATGCAAAAGATATTTAATGATATATATCATGTGCCAAGCATCATTCTAGGCAGTGCAAATATAGCAGTAAACAAAACCAAATCCCTGTCACCATGGAACTTACATTCTAGTGAAGGAAAGACAGTCAACAATAAAAAAGTAAGTAGGTAATATGTCAGAAGGTTACAAGCGCTATGGAGAAAAATTAAGTTAATTAATCTCAAGGGAATCTTGATAGTAGGATTTACTGTTGTATATTAGGTGGCTGGTGAAGGACACACTGATAAGGTAAGACATTTAAGCCAAGACTTGCGGGCACTGAAAGTGTAAATACCAAAGGTATCTAGGCTAAGAACAATTTAAGCAGAGGGAACAATCTCTGAGACAGTCATATGTTTAATGAATTTCATCTGTCTCTGAAGCATATACTTTATTCTATAACAAGCTGCCTTCTTACTCTACCAGTGAGAGCCAGTAGAAACGTGGAACTGTGAAAAGTCAAATAACCAATACCAAAATAAAAATTAACTTACCAAATGAGGTTGCTTATGTATTGCTCTTTTTAAGATTAAGACTACTGTTATAAAAATTAAATAAATATGAATTTTTAGAATAGTTTAGAAAATAAAAACAAATTATTACATAATCAATTAGTAATGGAAAGTGCACTTAATTAGAAGAATAACATAGTCACTAGTGCAATATTCTTGCTTAAAATCTTAGGGAAAAAACAAAATAAATTTAAAATAAAACCTTGTTCTGCTGCACAATTTCTTCTTCAAGACTGCTGATTGTACGTTCATATTCAGAAATTATATTATTCAAATACTTTATTTCTTCTTTATCCTTGACTAATTCTCGATTTAGTTTAAGTTCTTGAAGACGAAGTTCTTCTATTTTCATATGCCAGTTGATTACCTAAGATTTACAATTTATATATACAAATGTAAATGCTATGTCAACAAATAACATTCCTCCATTGATGATAATGATTTTAATTGAAAGTAATGGGCATTCTAAAATAAAATAAGACACAATGTTATCTTTTCTCAAGCTACCTGACAAAATTTTATTTAGGATTTCCATAGACATTTCTACAAATATGTGGGATTTTACAATAAAAATCTTCAAATTATGTTGGAATGGATATCACTAGTATTCACTTTCTTCTGTTATATGTTTATTGAACACTGACTATAAGCAGGTCATTTAAACTTTGATATCACTTTCAAAAACAGAAATCCTAAATGTTTCTAGCCTAGCGAATAGGATGTAGTTGAAAGATAATTACTTTTCATTTAATTCTTTCTAAATGAAGATAAAACCATATTAAAAATAAATGTGGGCTCACTAATTGTAGATCAAAGATAATTATGAACAGTAGAAATCAACTGATAACTACTACAATGTTTAAGAATAATTAGTGTTTAATTAATAGAAATTTGTCTACAGTATTTAAAATTCTTTGCTATTATACAATCTGAACATTCCCACTAAAATCTTTGGTTAGAAAAGCCTAATTTTATTTTTACAAATAATAGACATTCAAACAGCCAACACTGCTAAGTTGTAAAATCTAAATTAATGAATCATAATTGGAATTTAATTGTATCTTATGCATTTTTCATCTAGGCACATATTAAGAAATTATCACGTAACTCTTTGAAGATAATGAATTTAAAATTGGCTGGGCACAGTGGCTCATGACTGTAATCTCAGCACTTTGAGAGACCAAAGCAGGAGGATTACTTGAAGCCAGGAGTTCGAGGCCAGCCTGGGTGACAAAGTGAGACCCTGTCTCTACAAAAAAACTTTAAAATTTTTTAAAATTAGGTAGGTATGGTGTGGTGCCCTGTACTCCCAGCTACAACTACTCAGGAGGTTGAGGCTGGAGAATCAGTTGAGCCCAGGAGTTCCAGCTATGTTTGCAACACTACACTCCAGCCTGGGAAACAGATCAAGACCCTGTCTCTTAAAAAAAAAAAATCAAGTTTAAATGTTTACCTTTTGGGCTCCTTTGGTATCCTTTAAAGTGCTTATTAACTCTTCCAGGCCCTTTAATTTCAATTCCATCTCCAATGTTTTGTTCTCCATATTTCTATGTTCTTGTTGAGAATTTTTCATTTCTTGCATTATCTTAAGTTTGTCATTTTGTAGCTGAATCATTGTTTTAGAGAACTTTTCCTGTTGGGCCAAGGGTAAAGCTCCACTAAACTGTCGTCGTAGAGACTGAATTGTTTGGCGCAGATGTTTTGCTCTGTTTCTCCCCTCCAAACGAGCATAATAGAGAGCCTGTTCTTTTTCATCAAGTTTCTGCTCTAAGCGCATATTGTAGGCCTCCATCTTCTGCAGTTTAGATGTAATTGACTCCAACTTACCAAGAGCAGTAGCCTCACTAAGTTGAAGAGAGACATTATGTTGGTGCAACTTGGCAATCAATGCCTTTTCATCAGACTGTGCCTAATATTTAAAAAAATATATATTTGTAGTAAGTTTCAAATTTTTCCAATGAAGGTTATCACAGATTTAAAAATCACAATTTACTAAATAAAGTTTTAACACAGTGGCACATGAGATCTACAAAAATGTAACTTTGCTTTAATACAAATAATTACCAAAGAATTGTAAAAGAAAAAACCTAGAATCAAACAAACTTAAAATCCAAATGTAACTGAATAACAGTGGGTATGTTACTGGGTTTTTTTTTTGTTTTTTTTTTTTTTTTTTGAGATGGAGTCTCGCTCTGTCACCCAGACTGGAGTGCAATGGCGCGATTTCGGCTCACTGCAACGTCCGCCTCCCGGGTTCAAGCAATTCTCCTGCCTCAGCCTCCTGGGCAGCTGAGATTACAGGCATGTGCCACCATGCCTGGCGAATTTTTGTATTTTTATATTTTTAGTAGGGACGGGGTTTCACCATATTGGTCAGGCTGGTCTCAAACTCCTGACCTCGTGATCTGCCTGACTGGGCCTCCCAGAGTGCTGGGATTACAGCTGTGAGCCACCGTGCCTGGCTGCTACTGTTTTTTTAACTTCCATTGCAAATAACATAATACTGATTCAGACAAAGGGTACGTTTTTATAATTCCCAACATACATAATGTAAGAATACGTGAAAAGTTACATATAAATACAAGAGAAAATATTGTTATTAAAGATGTACTAATAACTTCCTAGTACTTTTTCTCAGCGTCCTAATTTTGATCAGCAGCGTAATTCATCTATAGGCATTTAAATGCTGTACTGGATTACTGAACAATATTTCAAATTACAGAGTTTTCTAATCAGGTTACAACTAACAAGAATAACAGCCTCTGGTTGCTATATCTTTTGATTAAAAATGTAACACTGGCCCAGCATGATGGCCCACACCTCTAATCCCAGTATTTTGGGAAGCCAAGGTGGGTAGATCTTTTCAGTCTAGGAGTTCGAGACCACCCTAGGCAACATAGTGAAACCCTGTCTCTACAAAATATGCATAAAAAATTAGTCAGGTGTGGTGGCACGTTCCTGTAGTCCCAGCTGTCCAAGAGGCTGAGGTGGGAGGATCACCTGAGCTCGGGTGGCGAAGGCTGCAGTGAGCCTTGAATGTGCCACTGCATTCCACCCTGGGTGACAGAATGAGACCCTATCTCAAAGTAAACAAAAAGTGTAACATATCGCTCCCAACATCTAATGTAAATTTAGGAAAAAAGTGGATTCTATATAGAAGAGCCAATATTGCACATACCTGATAGTCCAGCAGTTGCATTCTGAGGGACTCTACTTCCTTTTCCCTAGATTGTTGTTGTGCATTCAAAATTTCAACTTGCCTTCTGGCAATATCAGAAATCTCTCTCAGTCTAGGAAATGATAAGGTACTTCAGGAACAATTAAGTACACTTTCTAAATAAATGCCAAAATTCAAAATTTCTAGACCCAAAAAGGTCTAGAAAATTTTTGATTTCCAAAAAGCCATTCATTTTCAGCATCTATCTCTTCTTTTTATGAAATACTAAAACAGGATTTCCTAAACTGTTTCATGAAACATAATTCCATGAGAGGTTATCATGTTTGCTATATATAAAAAAAAAAACTTCATTCCCAACATCCCTCCTCCCCTTTGAATATTCCTAACATATATTCAGTACTCTCAGAGGTTTTATCATATATAGCTATCTCAAATCATACTTACTATATATAGCATTTTCCAAATGTATATAGCCAAAGAACTTCTGTTCCCACACTTTTTTCCATAAAACATTAATTGTCATAATTTGGAATATGCTAGGATAAGGTATTTAGTACATTTATCTAATACCATCACACAGTTAAGAATACAGAAATGTAAAATTTCTAAGATCCTTAGATGGATTAATGTATGTTTTGATTTGTTTTAATCTACAAGTTATCAGAAATGTGAAAAGAAACAAAACATGCATTTAATAAAATTACAAAAAAAAAAAAAAAAAAAAAAGCCTAATGGCAATAAGTCCTTCAAATTCCCTTATGAATACTGTGATAAGCTAATACAGGCAAAGTAAAATGTAAAGTTTCTTTGCTTTGGGTTAGAATAATTTTAGTTCAGTGTTACAGATAAGGTAGGTTTCCTTATACTGATCAGAGGCTCTCATTGCCAGTTTAATGATTAACAAAATATGATTAAAATGAACTATTATAAGTTAGTTTATATCAAAAGAGGTCCATGAGAAGAAAGGATCAATTTTTTCAAAAAACGGTCTTTCATCGTGAAAAAGATGTCAAAAACTGATATTCCCAAGAGAACTATCAAGGTTCCAAAGGAATGGTTATATTTTTATAAGTAGGCCATAAAACATTTTTACTATTTATGCTTGAGAGATAACTAAGTGCTCCTTACACTTTTCTATTGAAGTATCACCTAATTACAAAAGAGAGAAAATACAGCATATAGCTGGCACACAGCATTTTTTTTTTTGACAGAGTCTTGCTCTGTCACCAGACTAGAGTGCAGTGGAGCAATCTTGGCTCACTGCAACCTCCACCTCCCAGGATCAAGTGATTCTCCTGCCTCTGCCTCCCCAGCAGTTGCAGCTACAGGTGCACGTCACCACGCCTGGCCAGCACACAGTATTTATTCCTTATATATATTTTGTGTTCTAAACTAGCTCGGCATATTTCTTCATGTAAACTGAAAACAAAAATATAACCTCAAGGTTAAGTACAATTGTACAAGTCAATATATGTTTAATACCTTGCACAGTGACTAGTACATAGTAGATGCCTGATAAATGTAAACTAAATCAAAATCTGAAGTTTTAATTATATTCTTACAGCAACCTTATGAAACAGGTAGAAGAGGCACTATTACTTCCTTATTAAAATGAAGAAACTTAAGTTTAAATACAATAAATAACCATTCCTCCTCTATCACCCCTTCCCCAGAAAATCCATATGTGGAGGAACTGGACCTTTCTACAGTAATATTCCTGAACTCTAAACAATGTAAATCTAGAGAGGTCACTTCCTCTTTAACAACATTATTCTCATCAATACTGTTATTTAACCCTGTTAAAACCAATCTTAATATTACTTAATCCTGTTTTTATAAAAAGAAATCAGTATCAATTACTACTAAGAATTATATACTTGCAATCGGGTTTCTTAAAGACAAATTAAAGAAAATACATCTGGTCAAACGACTAAAATGTTTACATGCACTTACTTTGACACTTCAACTTTTAGTTCCATTTCATTCTTCTCCAATTCTAGAATCCGTTGCCTATCAGCATCACTTACTGCCTTGCTCACACTACCAGCTAATTCATCTCTTAACATCTGTTCCACCTTCTGTGCATCCAAATTGATTTTGGTAAGCTAAGGAAATATAACAAAAAATGTTTAGATACATCAATTTTTGGTGAGGTTTTTTTGTAATTTAGCTTTTAAAGTACTGCAATCCTCTTTACTTGGCCTTAGTCCACAAAGATTGAGTGTGAAGTGTTAAGAACAGACTGAAGGAGGGTAAAAAGATGAAGGAATCAGAAACAAATTATGGAGACTCTGGTTATATTCCAGTCCATCAAAAGTCATTCTTATTAGGCAACTCATTATCTAATAATATCTGAACTTGCAATATTCTTACTTTGCTTAGAACGCAATCTGCTCATTATATTTTACTTTAATTATATCATCTATAAATAAATTCAAATGAGTTAAAATCTTACTCATATAGATTTAGTGACATAGTTAAAACAAAAGTGATATAAATGCTTTGAAAATATATTAAATCTCAAGGAAAGCAAACACTGTAAAAATTGTGTTTAATCATAAATTGTTAAATACTTGCAAACTATATTTACTGCCGTGCAGTTTAATGATTCTGACCACATCAAAAATATATAAAACCACCAATTAGAATGTAAAGTCCCTGAAAGTAGAGATTATTGTCTATTTTGTTTCTTGCTATACTCCCAGTCCTAACGCAGGGTCTGACATGTAATAGGCAATGAATAAATATTTGTTAAATGAAGGGATGGTGGTGAAAGGCAATTCCATTGTTTCGTAAATAACATTTCATACGTTAAATCTAATAATATAACATTGGTGAGAAACAAGAACTTATAGAAATATCTGCTTTCATTTTAAACAATTCATATTTAAATCTTTTACTTATTTATTACACAAAACATAGGCACTATATTAATAAGCTATTTCAGAGATACAAACAAACCTCTTACCAATAACACAATGTCTACCAAGACTAATTCTTTATTCTCTAATTGTATGATAAAACTTATAATATCAAACCTCAGCAAATTTGGTTTCCAATTCAAAATTACGTTCCTCCATTTGCTTTAATGAAGTCCGTAAGTGTTCATACATTTTTTGACAATGTTCAGCCCGCTGCCTTTCGTTTAATTCCTTCATTTCCAGCATAGTTATTTTTTTTGAAATGGAAACAATGTCACTGTTGGTTATTGATTTCTTTGCCTTATCCATGCTAGATTCATTACCTATATGCAATAATACTTAAGTCAATCTCATGTTGTTTATATTAAAATTACCTCAGATATTTTAGATGTTGTATATAAGAAAGCATTATAGTTCCATGGAAAGCACATCAACTTTCTGAATTCTATCAGACCTGGACTCTAAACTTAGCTCTGTTACTTCCTGCCTGTGTGATGCCTATACCACTGTACCATTTAATCTCTGTGGAACTTAATGTTCTTCATAAGTCAAATGATTAATAATAATAATAATAATAAAAACCTATTCCTCACAGAATTGTGGAACTAACAATATAAAGGACTTAGTGCAGAAGTGTCACGTATAAGAAATTTAAAAAATGGCAAGTAAACATTTTACTGAAAGGAGATAAACTGTATGAGAAGCAGTGCAGTAAAGCAGTGACTTTGTGAATGTAAGTGCAATGACTTGATTTTTAAAGTCTCACAGAGCCAAGCTGAAAAGTAAAATCTGAAGCCATGTGATGGATATATTCTACAAAATATAATCTTGTCTAACCATGAGTATTATTTGGTCTTTGTACAGACCTAATACCAAATATTTTACATTCTTTTATTAGTTGTTATGCCTTAATCTTATATATGTAGTTATGTAGCTTGCCTTTGGACACAGAAGTCTGTGGCTAAATGGAAAGAGAACTAAAAGCCTCAATTTACCATAAAAAGGCATCGCATAGGAGTGTCATTAGTTACTTAGTTATTTTTTGAGGTGGGGGAAGAAAACATACTTTTGCTTTGTAAACGCGGTCCAGAAAAAAACAAAATTTGGTATTTTGCTTTTCAGCAACTTAAAACTGATGTGTTTAGGGTGGCCAATTATTTAAAGGAGCTAAGCAGCAACTCACTTTGTAAACAGCCTTTTACAATACCAATAATGCCCCCTCCTATTTTTCCAGCTTCATAAGTTCAAGTTTTATAATAGAGTTTTCTCAAAGTAATATACATTTCCTGAAAAAAAAAAAATTGGTCTCTGGGAACTGAACAACGAGATCACTTGGACTCAGGAAGGGGAACATCACACACCGGGGCCTATCATGGGGAGGAGGGAGGGGGGAGGGATTGCATTGGGAGTTATACCTGATGTAAATGACGAGTTGATGGGTGCAGCAGACTAACATGGCACAAGTATACATATGTAACAAACCTGCATGTTATGCACATGTACCCTAAAATTAAAAGTATAATAATAAAAAAAAAATAAAAAAAAAAAAAAAGTACTTCATTATGTTCTGTATTTATCTTTAAAATGTATTATTTTAGAATAGCTGTTGCAAGCAGTAATCAAGTAACTAACAATCATAGATCACTAACAGGTGCTAAAAAGCATTAGCAAATCAGTTCATTATGGAATAAAGACTCATTCAAGTAACCTTAGGCACCATATAGAAAAGTATTGCAATAAATACCAATATATAAAGGAGTCGTCCTCCATTCTGTATTGTGCTAAACTCTGATAAGAAGAGAAAAGCACATCGCAAGGGCTGAAGCAGATTAACCATCTTATACGTTCTTGGGTTTGGAGCATTCTTAAAGAGAGGATAAAGCACAACTGCCCAACACTAACAAATTCCTAGATGAAAAAAAGCTAATGATGTGACATTTTTAAACTAAGATATAAGGTCAACAGGGAATAGGGAAACACTCTTAAAACTTTGGTGATATAAATCCATATATGGAAGAGATTAAGATGCATAAACATTAAAGAATTTCTGTAGGGAATTCAGCATTTATTAAAAACAAAGATGATAAAATACAAAGAACCTACTATAATTGTATTCAATACCCTCTTATGTCTTCATTTAAATGGTGTCTTCTTCCAAGTAAATAGTACACAAAAGTCAATTCATATTTAATCTCTTATTGAGCTAAAAATTACATTTCTAAAAGTAGCTTATCTAAGATTTCCCAATGTTAGGCTGCTCTAAACCAAGTACGTCATTACCAATTTAAGAGAACAGCTCTACTTAGTAATAAAAACCCTGAATAGCTCTAAGGTCTAGGAAACAAATAAATGAAAATACATTATCAAAAGCAGCAAATTTATTTGAAAATTATGAAGCACAATATGTGAGATAACATTATGAAAATATTACAAACTAGGATAACTATTTGAAAAATTAATATGGAAAACTCTAACGAGAGCCACAAAGATTTCAATACCTTTTGAGACCGTAATATCTCTGTTAGATATACATGAAAATGTTCACTGTGGCACTATAATAGCAAAGATATAGAAAGCTAGTGATTTAATTACTCAAACACAGTAGGATATTGCATAACTATTTACAAGTATGATTACAAGTATGATGAATAAAACAATTTTTCATTTTTATTATTTATTTATTTTTGAGACGGGGTCTCGCTCTTATCGCCCAGGCTGCAGTGTTGTGGCACAGTCTCGGCTCATTGCAACCTCCGACTCCTGGGTTCAAGCAATTCTCCTGCCTCAGCCTCCTAAGTAGCTGGGATTACAGGCACCTGCCACCATGCCTGGCTAATTTTTGTACTTTTAGTAGAGATGGGGTTTTGCCATGTTGGCCAGGCTGGTCTCGAATTCCTGACCTCAGGTGATCTGCTCTCCTTAGCCTCCCAAAGTTCTGGGATTATAGGTGTGAGCCACTGCACCCAGCCACAAAGTATTTTTGATACTACTATCTAAATACAGTATAGAACAATGTTTATAATAATTTAAAACATATAAAATATGTAAACATATAGCAGCAAAAAATACAGTAATATAGTAGTAAAACTATGAGAAATATAACTTCTTTTCAAATTTTCTTTGCTGTTTCCTGGTATCTTTTAATTTAAAAATATCAAATGATATATAACTAATATAACTTGCACTCAGTGAAACAACTCATAATACCATTATTAAAATATCATCAGTTTTAATTGTTAAATGGTTCAAAATAGCTAATGCTTAGTCATAAATTTTTAACATACATTATTTCATTAGAAACAAATCTAACTTAAGGATTGAAAACTAAACTTAGGTGGGGTTAAGTAAAGGATTATTCATCTACCTAAGTTAAACTATTAGGCAGAAAGTTCTTTTTTTAGTCAAAATACTTCCTTTTAATCTAGTATAAAAAAGGAACTTTAAATAAGAAATATTCATTATTAGATGTTAATCATTTACTATTATCAGAGTCATAAGACTTACCTAATCTAGTTTCTTGTTCCCAGGCTTGTTCAATAGTGTGAAGTTTTTCCTTGGTAATCTCCAGTTCTTTATTTATAGACTCCACTTGTTCTTTTAAGGAGGCATTTTCACACTGAATAAAGGAAAAATATCACTAAGAAACTACATTGTAATTCAGACCAATACCACAAAATGACATTGTCTTAACTTTATACAACATCTCCTTAAAACTCACAATCCAGTTTTTTACAAAATTAGAATTTCCTCTCTATATAATACATGCATGCATACAAACACATACATATATATATAATACAGGTATACATATACATACTGATATGGTTTGGCTGTGTCCCTACCCAAATCTCATCTTGAATCGTAGTTCCCATAATCCTCCTATGTCATGGGAGGGACTTGGTGAGAGGTATTGAATCGTGGGGGTGGTTTCCCCCATGCTATTCTCATGATAGTAAGTTCTCACGAGGTCTGACGGTTTTATAAGGGGTTTTCCCCTTCGCTTGGCTCACATTCTTCTCCTTCTGGCCACCATGTGAAGAAGAATGTGTTTGCTTCCCTTTCTGCCATGACTGTAAGTTTTCTGAGGCCTCCCCAGCTCTGTGGAACTGTGAGCCAATTAAATCTCTTTCCTTTATAAATTACCCAGTCTCAGATATTTCTTCATAGCAGCATGAGAATAGACTATTACATATATATATACACACATATATACACACACACACACCCCCATATATATATATATATATCTCTAATGTAAAATATTATTTTAAAATAATCATCCAAATCCTGTGTTATCCAATACAGGGCCCTCAATTTCTGAGTATTAGCTTCTGCTACAAAAGCTGTAAATTCATTTTGGCCAAGCTGGAATACTCAAGAGTTTTGCACCCTTCCCAAACTAGTGCTTACTTCCTTTATGCACACAGTTGCTGAGCATCCTAGTGTGTCATCAGTGACAGATGACGATATTTATAGTGAAAAGAAATACAAAATTCTGGCCTTCAGAGTTCTGCCCATTCAGTGCCTATGTGTATGGGTGGGTGGCAGGATTTGGCCAGTGTGGAACGCAGCAGATAATAAGCAACAAACAAAAAGCCTATTAAAAATGTCAATATTGGCCAATCACGGTGACTCACACCTGTAATCCCAGCACTTTGGGAGGATGAGGTGGGTGGATCATTTGAGGTCAGGAGTTCGAGACAAGCCTGGCCAACATAGTACTAAACATAGTGCTAAAAATATAAAAATTAGCCAGTCGTGATGGCACGTTACTAGTAGATCCCAGCTACTCAGGAGGCTGAGGCAGAAGAATCGCTTGAACCTGGGAGGTGGAGGTTGCAGTGAGCCAAGATTACGCCACTGTGCTCTAGCCTGGGCAACACAGCAAGACTCCATCTCAAAAAAAAAGAGGTCAATATCAGCAGGTGCAGTGGCTCACACCTGTAATCCCAGCACTTTGGGAGGCTGAGGTGGGAGAATCACTAGAATCCAAGAGTTTGAGACCAGCCTGGGCAACAAAGTGAGACCTCAGCTCTACAAAAAAATACAAAAATTTAGCTGAGCATGGTGGTGTATGCCTGTAATTCCAGCTATTTGGGAGGCTGAGGTGGGAGAATTACTTGATCCCAGGAGAGCAAGGCTGCAGTGAGCTACGACTGTGCAACTGCACTCCAACCTGGGCAACAGAGTGAGACCCTGACTCAAAAAAAAAAAAAAAAAGTTGACATTTAGAAAGAAAATAAAAACAGGGTACTGAGCCAGTGAACAATAGAAGGGAACATATTTAGATAGAGTGGTTGAAGGATGTCTTAACCACCAAAGAAGTGGTATTTAAGCTGAACTGTGAGGTACGAAATATTTATTATAAACCCAGATGCTCCAAAGGAAGAAAGCGTTTGGAGTACTATAAGATCTGAGAGGAGAAAATGATTGAAATGATTGGAGCAGGAAAAGATTTGGAGGATTGGAGCACCCAAGCAGAGTAAGCAAAAATAAAAGTCAATAGCAGTAAAACATGAAGTTGGAGAGACCATCAGGGGCCATACCAAGCAGGGCATGGCATGCTAAGACAAGGAACTGGAATTTAACTTAATGCATAAAAGAAAACAGATTTTAAGGAGGAAGTTCTAAACAATCATTCTGGCTGCACTGTGGAGAATAAAGGGGTCAATAGAGAAATCAGGAAAACTAGTCAAAAAGACATTGTGGAAGTCCAGATGAGTGATGTTGCTGGTTTGGACAAGGGTTATAGCTGTGAGGATGAAGAAGACACATATAAACTACATTTGGAAAACAAAAATGGTAGGGAAAAAGGATGACTACAGAATAACTCTAAAGTGTCTGCCTTGACTAGCTGGTTAGGTAACTGAACATCTATTGAAATAAGAACGACTAGGAGAGAAACAGTAATCAGGAGTTCATTGTGGATATGTTAAATGTGAGATCCCCTTGAAACACAGGAATTGTGAAGTAGGTAATTCTGTACAACAGAATAGAGCTGTGAGGAAAAAGGCTGGAGACATAACATAAACATATATATCTTAAGTTCCTTTATTTTTTCTTTGAAAAAACAGAACGCCCATTTACTACATGCCAGGTACTCTAAGCAATGGATTTCTATGATAAATAAATTATATCCTAGAACTTATATTTGAGTGGAGTACCTGGAAAATAAGCCAATATATAATACAATGTCAGGTATTAAGTGTTATGAAGAATAATACAAACAGGGTAACGAGACTAAAAAGAGGATATGTTATGGTTAAATAAGCAGGATAAGGTAATAATAATATATTTTTTAAGTAAAGTGCATAATTACAGTTTTATATGCTATGAATACACAGGAGGGAAAAAAGGAGGCTGAGGGTGTTTTAAATATCTTTCTATCCATTTTTTTTCTTCCTTTCATCCTTTTTCACAGGATAATCCTATTGTTTGTTACAAATCTTTTCCTCCCACCTACCCTGATATTTTACTATTTCCCTTATTACCACTTTCATCTCTTACCTTCATCACTCTCTCCCTACTAACTCTAAATTTTCTTTTCCTCCTCCCTCAAACTTCATTGGTCTCCTTTATTAAAAAAAAAAAAAAAAAGGCTGGGCCTGGTGGCTTGTGCCTATAGTCCCAGCACTTTGGAAGGTTGAGGCTGGCGGATTACCTGAGATCCAAATTTTGAGACCAGCCTGGCCAACATGGCAAAACTCTGTCTCTACTAAATTAGCCAGCCATGCTGGTAGGCACCTGTAATTCCAGCTACTCAGGAGACTGAGGCAGAAGAATCACTTGAACCTCAGAGGCAGAGGTTGCAGTGAGCCAAGATCACACCACTGTACTCCAGCCTGGGCAATGTAGTGAGGCTCTGTTTCAAAAAACAAACAAACAAACAAAGAATCCTCTTCTTGATTCTACCTCAGTCTACATCTGTTTCTTTTTTCTTCTACTATCAAATTTCCAGTTTTTCTTTTGCTTTATTACCCATCCAGTTTTTGTATTTCCTTATTATCTATTCTGTTCTTCACATATGAAATCTGATTTTCATCACCTCTAGTCTCATAAACCTTTACCTCTCAAAAAGCAACAACGATTACCTAAGCACCATATTTGACAACATGTGCACTGTGGCTCTCCACCACTAATCACTCTCATGTATTAGCTTGACCTCTGTGAAAAACAGCAGATACTCAACACACAGAAACAAATTAAATAGCTCCTTATATCAAAAGGCTTATATTCCATTAAGGGAGACAGATACGTAAACACATTGTACTATGTACAAAACCTATGTATAAGATGCAGAACTAGTGTAGACAAGAATGACTTTGTTCCATTAAAAAAAGGATGCTTAAGAAAAAAAAAAGGTAATGCCTTAACAAAGTTTTGAAACAGGAATAGAAATTCACTGAGCAAAACAACTGGAAGAGAGAAATGGTTCCCTACATAAAGAAAAGAGCATGTACACAAGAACATACATAAGAACACTGTGCTCAGAAAACTCAGATAGTTCATCTCTTGCTCTAGATGACATGAGTAAGTACAGGACTTGACTTTTACCCTTCAGGTGACTGGTAGCTTTTGACAGTTTTTAAGCCAAGGAGTCAAATGGGAGTCACAGGGTAGGATTCATGTCTAGAATGACCATTCTTGTGGCAGTAAGGAGGATATAAGACTGGAGATAGAGACATGAATAATGGCTACCACAATAAAGATAATAAAAAATAAAACTAAGACACCACCAATAGGGATAGGTATGAGATATTCAGAATTATAGCTGGGGCCAGGTGCGGTGGCTCACATCTGTAAACCCAGCACTTTGGGAGGCCGAGGTGGGCAGATCACCTGAGGTCAGGAGTTCTAGATCATCCTGGTCAACATGGCGAAACCCCGTTTCTACTAAAAATACAAAAATTAGCTGGGCATGGTGGGGCACGCCTGTAATCCCAGCTACTCGGAGGCTGAGGCAGGAGAATTGCTTGAATCTGGGAGGCAGAGGATGCAGTAAGCCGAGATTGGGCTACTGCACTCAGCCTGGGTGACAGAGTGAAACTCCATCTCAAAAAAAAAAAAAAAATCTTGAGGAAAGATGAAAAATATTCTTTGGGAAAATGATAATGTTAAAAATCACTCATTGATACATTATCTACAAGACGTCTCTTGCTTAGGACTTTCTCATGCTGGAGAGGATAGGACAGAGGACATGGAGAATGGAAAAACATAAATCACCACACCTAAATAGGCATAATTTTCTACAAAAAGTAACATAATCACCTCTCTTTGGCAAAAGCAGCAGAAAGGAAACTGATTATGATTACTTCTAAATAATATTGATAAACATGACTCATAATTTAGTAGGAGTCCTGAAAGCTACTCAGAACAACGTTTTCATTTACTGAATGTGTCTCTCTGAGCCAGCAAAAGCTTTTGAGCTAATAGAATTAGATTTTATGCTACTCCTGTGAGAGGATTTTAGATAAGAATTATCCAAAATCCAGAAGCCTCTATTTCTGATGAGGAAGACGAACAAATCAGGAGCTTGTTCTGTCCTCAGTAAGAGGTATGGAGCTCAAGTGGCTGTAAGAGAACTATAAAGGGTCTGGTCCATATTCACAGATTATAACTTATGATATTCTACTCTAGGTTTTTGCATTTCTACAACAAAAAATGATGAGAATTTACAGAGTGCATCCATGGTCCAGGAAGAGCCCTTAATATTTCAGTCACTGTTGTCTACATTCATTCCAAGGAACAAAAGCCAGGGACCATGGAATAATAGTTTGCTCTGGGTACAGGGGTAAGAGAAAGGGATGGGCACTTAATGGGTGCTTCCCTCTTTTGATTACAATATTCTACCGGTTTCATGATCCTTTTTCTCTTAGATGTCTGATTGAAAGAGGTTTGATTCAGCTAAATCATGCAAGTGACCTAAGGAGAATGATCTAGATAATCATTCGGAAGTCATTCTGCCACTATAAATAGATAATATGTTGTGTATGTTGATATTTGGGAACAAAATATTTATAACTAAACTGAATGAATAACATGGATAATTACATCCCTGTTAAATTTATATAAATGCAGTCAAACTTTAATTAAAATCTGCCAAATCCCCCCAAACACAAAGACATTGATGAAAAATGGCTAATATCACAAGGTTCAAGAATCACACAAACTTACTTCCAGGTGTTCCAAGTTACTTGTTCTTTGAACGAGCATATTATCTTTTTGCAAGATGTCCCTGTACTTAGAAGTCAGTTCATTGTATTGTTTATTAGCCAGTTCTAGTTCAGACAGACAGACACTATTATCTACAACTTTTTGGAGAGCTGCAATCTTGAAAATGGCCATTTCCTATGTAAATAAAGATACACTGAGTTATGCTGGTGTCTTTTTTTCTGGTCAAGCACTAGCCACTTTTGAGAAAGATAATACAACTGAAAGCAAAACAGAATTTAAAGCCATTTTTAAAATATATGATTTCCCATGTCAGAAAAATATGCAATAACATTAATTTCTTTCATATAGTATGCTACTTTGAAAATCTTAATCATAATAAAAATAAAATACTTTCATAACTCCTGTCATAGTAAAATTAAATTAAATTAATTTGAGAAAACATAACAAACAGCAGCAATATATATCTCAGAATATATCTTTGGATGGCTTTTCTAAATTTCATGAGATCAGAAAATAACCTGCCTTTTAATAGATAAATGGGAAAATTAGCATTACCATAGGTAACTTTTACAACTTAGCTATTTATGCTTACTGTAAGCTAAACGGACTAGCTTTAATAACCAAATAAAACTTTTTGTACACATGATCACATGATGGAAACATTAGAGGGAGAACTTCTATTATAGTTCTCTGTAATAAATAACATCAAGGACTTTAAGTTACTTGGTTCATGGTTCTACTCATCAACTACAGAACTATTAAAAGATATTCTATTATCAACACCAAAATGAAATGCCCAGTCTTACAGTTCTCTTAAGTTGCTCTATAATAGGCAAACATTACATAGAAAAGTACAATAAAGAGTGATGAAAGCTGAGAAGTGGTATAAGGAATAACCAAATCTATGAATGAGGAAGTAAAAAAAAAACTTATGGTTATAATTCATTCTGAAGTACAGTAATGATGGAAATATTTGTAATAGTGCTTCAAATCTCATTTTGGCAGCCTTTCTTCTCCATCTAAGTTAAGTATATACTATTCTACCTTACCCCTGATATTCAGTTTCACTGCTCTGGGGGAAACAGGGGTAGATGAGATTCTATTTTCCATCTCTTAAGAATCTCCCTTTTTCTTGGCTTTTCAATTGTTGGGAGAAAAAAATCAAGTTCATGAGCAGGTAGAAGAGGAAGAAAACTGTAATTCTTTTCTCTTTCTATCTCAAACACTAACTGTATTCGTAAAACTCTAAGAAAAGTAGATTCTAAAAAAATCTAACACGAAAATAAGAAAATGGGCCAGGCGCGGTGGCTCAAGCCTGTAATCCCAGCACTTTGGGAGGCCGAGACGGGCGGATCACGAGGTCAGGAGATCGAGACCATCCTGGCTAACACGGTGAAACCCCGTCTCTACTAAAAAAATACAAAAAACTAGCCGGGCGAGGTGGTGAGCACCTGTAGTCCCAGCTACTCAGGAGGCTGAGGCAGGAGAACGGCGTAAACCCGGGAGGCGGAGCTTGCAGTGAGCTGAGATCCGGCCACTGCACTCCAGCCTGGGTGACAGAGCGAGACTCCGTCTCAAAAAAAAAAAAAAAAAAAAAAAAAAGAAAACACACATTTCCTTATTACACATCTGAATACAAATCACTTACGTTTATTAAAGAATTTCTTGATGCTCAGTATTAAGCTTTAAGATCAAGCTGAAAATAGGTTTATTAGCATGACATCACCCATTGCAACCTTTAAAGTGAAGAGTCAAGAACCCAAGCCCATTTTAATTTAACTTTGATTTCTGTGTTCCTACAATCCTGTCTAAATTTAGTCATGTACATTGAACATTTACATGCTTAAAAATAAACTACAAGGTAAGGTATAAAACTAGGTGCAGAAGGGTATACATGTCATGTAACCTGTCTTGTCTTTGTTTATGTTTCCAAAAAAGAAACATAAGAAAGATAATAAGTTACCTACAGAGGGTAGAGCAGAATAATATGAAACGCATAAGACCAGAATTAAGATTTCTCTGACTAAATATCTGCATATATAAATATTCTAAATATTAAAATTCAATAAAAAGGGAAAAAATCCCTAAAATTAAAAAAAAGAAAAACAAATGAGCCTAACTATATATAAAATGTATAACATAACTGCATGAAGACAATTATTTCAAGTAAGCGTAGAATATATTACTTTGCCTATACATCCTCAGCAAGATAGATTCTGAAGAAAATAAGACCTGAAATAAAATTTTAAACTATGTTTGGCAGCATTGCTGTTGTTGTTACTATTAATATCAATTCAAGTATCATTTTTCAAAATATTGTATGTATATTGTGGGATAAAACAAATATTTTAATGTTAATAATAAAGATCTTCTATGTAAGAAAAAAACATACAAGTGCAAAATCAAAGAAGTTTAGTAAAAACCACATACTATTTACTTACCCCATAATGTTATAATTAAACTGGAAATAACAATATGAACTTATAGTTTAAATATATACATATTTTTCTAACTTGTCTACTGAGAGACTAGCAGCAATGATACTCCGAGAGCAATGATGCCCAGTGGCCAGTTTTTGGTATCTCAATGCCTTCCCCGCTAAAAGGAACCTGGGCTCTTTAAAGAAATGGTTTATTCCAAGTATGAGCATGAAGTATGTAGGTAAGTCTAAGACATCTTATGCTAGAAAACAAGTCAAGCTTTGAGGCTTCGTTCAAAAGATTAATGAATTTTTGTCAAAACAATATGAGTCAACTTTAAAGGACTCTCTTTGGCTAAAGTTGAGACAAAAGAATATGACTCCAACTAAAACACACGGAATATTTAAAAGTCTGTGAGTCTAATATGATACTTAAAAAAGAGAAAGCGGAGATGAGAAAAAAAAAAAAAAAAACAGGGAGCACAGAGCACACCAAGTGCGTATTCTGAAAACTGGTCATTAAAGAGAAAAGCATTTAGCTTGCCTTTGTAGTAGGAGCTATACGTCAAGATAAACAAATAGCCTGGGCTAATGGGGAAACGCTATTTATTTTACAAAAGCGTGTCTGTTAATAAATGAAAGTGCATAATATAACTAGAAAATTATGATGTTTGCAACTCCTCATAATTGAGTTAGGCAACAATCATCAGAGGGTGCTAAAATCATTAGGACTGACGAATAATTTGTTATTTGTATGGTACCAAAACATCACCAGTTAACTAAATTGCTTAATAATGGAGGTATATGGTTATCTTTACTTCTTCTCCTTCTTTTTTTTTTTTTTCTCTTAAGAGAGAGACTAGCTCTGTTATATAGGCACACAGGCTACAGATCAGTGGCACATGATCACGGCTCACTGCAGCCCCCAACTTCCTGGGCTCAAGCGGTCCTCCCACCTCAATGTCCCAGGTAGCTGGGATTACAAGCATGTGCCACTACACTCAGCTAATTAAAAAAAAAAAAACAACTAAAAAACACATTTTTTGTAGAGACGGGGTCTCACTGCATTGCGTAGGCCGGTCTGGCCTCAGGCAATTTTCCTGCCTGGGCCTTCCAAAGTGTTGGAATTACAGGCATGAGCCACCACAGCTGGTCTGCTTGTTTTTACTGTAACACAATAATCAATTACAAAACATGGAACAACCAGATACTCTTGAAGTGATGCAGTATAAAGTATAGAGAATTACTTATGAAGTACTCTTGCCAAAAATGTTTAAACCTGAAGCTAACTAAGGGTTCCGACCTAACTTTTAGTAATACAAGGGACAGAGGAACAAGTAAAATGACACACACACACACAAAGTCAGATACATCTTCAAACATTTTTTTGGAGAAAAAGAAAAGCAAGAGGATTCTATATTAAAAAGATTTATGAGATGTAACATCCAAATACTTATTCCTTGATCAAAAAATGTAACAAATGTGACTACAATCAGGGTTTTAGGCAATATTAGAGAATTATTGTCATTGTGTTAGGTATAATAAAATTACTGTGGTTATTTAAAGAAAAAAGGCTTTTTCAAAAGGGTACATTAAATATTTAGGGGAGGAAAGTCTGCAATTCAAACATTCCTACAAAAATCAAAAGACGCAATTATGGCAAAATGTTAATAAATGTTAACTATTA
Organism: Papio anubis; assembly: GCF_008728515.1. Lineage (NCBI taxonomy): Eukaryota > Metazoa > Chordata > Mammalia > Primates > Cercopithecidae > Papio > Papio anubis. Next base: position 82,480,278 of record NC_044984.1, read on the forward strand.
ATTCAGGTGATGAGCCTTATTGATACCATCCTATCTTCTGCATACTTGAAATTTTTTATAGCCAGAAAAAGCAAAATAAGAATCAGATGTACCTTAAATCTTTGCAAACATCCAAGTTTTTCACAAACTTCAGCCTCCATCGACAACAATTCATTCTTTTGTTTCTCATTTTCTTTTCTAAGTTGTCGCTCCAGTTCTACTAAGATTGTATATTGCCTTATAAGTGATTTTTCATTCACTTGCAAAACAGTAATTTTCCTACTGTTTTCTGCAAGTATTTTTTTCATTTCATCTGAATCCATCTGAAGAGCATTGAGCAAATTCTGCACAAAGACACATCCATATTACTTGTTGAATCTAGCTATCCTAGTTTGTATAATATTGCATACTAATGTTAAAAATGTTTTACTTACATTATATTCTTGTACTTTTATAGCATCTTGTTGAATTTGATCTTCAAGTTTTCTCTTTTCCTCTTTTATTGTTTTAGATTCTGTTTTCCAGGTGTCCTTTTCACTAAAAACAAAACAAAACCAAAAGACAATAGTGTAAACCTAATAAAAGGTTTGACTACAAGAAAAGATAACTTCAGATTATGCAAATTTAAAGTTTTCTCAACACAAGAGGTATCATAGCTATTCAGTATCTGAAAACACAAGAAGTTAAAATTTCATTTAAAAAGGTTTTAGCCTAGAATTAAAAATATTTTAAATAAACACAAGGCAACAAAGTTATCAAATTATTTTCATTCTTCCTTGATTCACCACTTAATGGGTGGTGATATAATTATAATTGAAGCTGAATCTTATAAACATTTTATTGAAGACAGAAAAAAAGTAGGAAAATAATACCTCATACTAACTCTAAAAATCAAATTCCAACATTCTGACCCCACTCTCAAATTTGGGTGTTAAACGCTTACAAAGTAATTTGAATACAAACACATCAGAAATTATTAGACTTAAAAGAAGATGTGTAAAGGACACAAAATTGGAGTTAAGAGGAATAGTTCAAGAGATCCATACATAACAGTGACTAAAGTTAATAACAGTATATTATATACTTTAAAATTGCTAAGAGAGTAGATTTTAAGTGTTCTTACTACAAAAAAAAAAAAAAAGTATGCTGTAATCCCAGAACTTTGGGAGGCCAAGGTGGGCAGATTGCTTGAGACTAGGAATTTTGAGACTAGCACGGCCAATATGGCAAAATTCTGTCTTTACCAAAAATACAAAAATGAGCCAGGCATGGTGGCACATGTCTGTAATCTCGGCTACTTGGGAGGTTGAGGCAAGAAAATAACTTGGACCCGGGAGGCAGAGGTTGCAGTGAGCCAAGATAGCACCACTGCACTCCAGCCTGGGTGAAAGAGCAAGACTCTGTCTCAAGGAAAAAAAAAAAAAAGTATGTGAGGTAATATATATGGTTAAGTAGCTTGATTTAGCCATTCCACAGTATATACATATATAGAACACCATGTTGTATGCCATAAATTCTTACTTGTGAATTTAAAAAGTAATTTAAAACATATTTATATATAAATTATTATTTTTTGAAGTTGTGTAAGACACTGTTATCTACGCATGAGCATTCCACAAACATCTGCAACGTTCTTCACATAAACCCAGTACAGTGGTATCATTTTCTTTGCAACTGAATGATTGTTCGGACTTGGACATGTGACCCAATTCTAGCAAATGAGATCGGAGTCAATGTCTGCCAGATATCACCATAAAAAATGTTTATTTAAAATTAAAAGCTATGTAGAAAAAAATGCTCCTCTTCTTCAATGGGCACAGTTTCATCTTTCTTGAATTCATGCAGCTATTTTACAACTATCATAGGTGTTAACAACAACCTTCCAATATGACCTACCCTATAACTAGCTTTGTGGTTCTGGTTAGTCAGATAATAATTATTCTTAGTGTTTAAATCACCTTTGATTAGGTATTCTATTTCCTATTAAGGAAATCATTCTATTGATTTAGATGAGATGACAGAAATAAGGAGAAATATGTTAGTTCCCTATAGACATATGTGAACAATGATGATGATGATGATGATGAATGATGCTAACAACAGCTGACATTTACAAACTGCTCATATGTGCCACACACTAGCCTAAGCATTTTCATCTAATAACTCACTTACGTTTTACAATAATCCTGTGAAAATGGTATTACTTACAAAGAAACTTACAAATAAGGAAACTGAGACACAGATAGGTAAGATGACTTGCTCAAGCTCTTACAAAAAGCAAATGTTAAATGATTCAAACTCAGGTAGGATAATCCCAGGCTTAATGTAATCATTAAGCTACACTGTCTCCATAAACAAGTTCTTTTTTTTTTTTTTCCTCAAATTTTTAAATAACTTTTTTATAGTGGTAAATACATACATGAAACATAAAACTTACTATTGTAGCCATTTTTAAGTGTACAATTCAGTCACATCAGTGCATTCACTGTGTTGTGTAATCATCGTCGCTATCCAGTTCCAGAACATTTTCATCATCCCAAACAAAACTCTACCCATTAAACAACTCCTCTTCCCTTCTCCCCAGCCCTGGTAACCTCTATGCTGCTTTCTGTCTTTATAAATTAGCCTTTTCTAGATAACTCAGTTTATAAGCTCTTAACAGTAGTTACTAGAGTAAAAAAATACAATTGCAAAGGAAGAAGAAGAAGGGAAGAACAAAACATCAATTATTCTTATGTTACTTTCACAATTAACAAGAATATACTGCAATTGTATTTATAAAGTTTTGCTAATACCTATACCTTAGGTATTCTTTATACAACAAACTTTGTTGATGACGAATTACAGCAAATTTTCTGTTATAATCTTCAAGAGAATCTTCTAAATTCTTTAACTTTTTTTCTTTATTTTCTAGTTCCTAAAAAGTGGTTTAGAAATAAGAATGCAAAAGAAATAGAATGTTGAATTTGAAAGTATAAATTCATATTCTGACAACATTATAGAAAAGTTAAAAGTCACCAAATCCATAAGCAACATAGATCATTTTTCCATGATATTATGAACATTTTAGTTTAAGGCATAAAAAAAAGAGTACCACACAACAGGTAAAGTTATTTTTACCATATGTGATAGTTACAGTTAGCACACAAATAACCAGATCACAATGTTTTATTAGATAGAATAGTTACAAACTCACCTCTAGTCACTTGGTCACATGCCCTCTTGTGAACATACAGTTTCATATCGTCACTCAAATTATCCTTTCCAATTATTTCATTTTAAAGATGAAATTGAAAATTAAATAACATACTCAATATCCAAAAACTCATTAACACTACACTTGGCAATCATTTTTACCAAATACATATGCTAGGCTTGTTGTCTGGTGCTTTCCATATATACGGATCCAACATTTGAGGTCGGGTCTGTCTGACTCCAAAGGTCTTGCCATGCTTATAGCTCTATACAGCCTTAGGATTGAGAGTCCAAGTACCTGTTTTGCCACTTTGAACAGGTTTTCAGACTCCCAGTTGGTACTCTCTAATCTACTACAAACTTCTGATATATTTCTTACATAAAGATGAAAAAATATGAATTTTATCTCAAAAAATACGACAATGCCATACTACCACTATTTGCTGGTAGTGTCCCTATACCTCAGGTAAGTAAGAGAAATAATAACGCTAAAATTATACATTTAAAAATAATAACATAACATATATTATAAAGCAATATTCTAATAAGTAGTTAAAGCTGTCCTTACCTGACTTAGATAACATAAAAATCCCAATATTGAGAAAAAGATGAATTACTGTAATTTCCAAAATAAAAATGAGTACTTAATAATTATAACTCAAGTATACTCAAAAATAGATCACCCAGCAGAGAGAAATAGTGGCATTTATAATCAAAAACATATTTTCATTGATTCTGAACATATATTTGTAATTATGTTTATAACGTGTGTGATGTTATAGTCAAACTTCAAATAAAATAATAAAAAAGATCTGTCATTAGGACATTCAAAACAACCATTACATAGACAGCAAAACTGAGAAACCCAGGGCAAGTAGTATAGTACAGTACCCTTTCCTCTTTAGAGGTAGATTAACTAACACTTTATTGGGTAAAGAGAAGACAACGATAAATAATAATTTGGTTTAGAAGTTTTTACTTGTGGCCGGGTGCAGTGGCTCACGTCTGCAATCCTAGCACTTTGGGAGGCCAAGGTAGGCGAATCACTTGAGACCAGGAGTTTGAGACCAGCCTGGTCAACATGACGACACACCATTTCTACTAAAAAAAATACAAAAATTAGCCAGGGATGCACGCCTGTAGTCCCAGCTACTCAGGAGGCTGAGGCATGTGAATCACTTAAACTCAGGAGGTGGAGGTTGCAGTGAGCTAAGGTAGCGCAACTACACTCCAGCCTCCTGAGACAGAGTGAGACTGTCTCAAAAGAAAAAAAAAAAAAGGTTTACTTGTGAATGTGAAAAGGGGAATAATTCTATCATGACACTAAAAAGCTTTGACAGACTTTATTCTTTTGTTTTCCACCCAGTAATAAATAAAAGTGCTCATTTACATAACACTGCTTTATAGTAGCTGCTTGTTGTTCTGCTTGTGAATCATGTATTTCACATGAACGACAGGCATGTGAACAAAATGTGTGAACATGCTGCTCATGCAGATGAATGGAATGAATGGTACAAATTGCTTTTATGTATAATATTCCATCTAACATCAAAATCCATACAAAATATATTTCACTGTTACTATTTTGAGAACTCAAAGGAATATATGAAGACTAAATATTAAGAAAAGTACTATCTGCATGCTTTGGTGATGGAAAAATTAAAATAAAGTAAAATAAAAGTAATAACACAAACATACTACCAATGATTTTTGTTATTCGCATGTAAAATTTTCAATACCTGCAACAAAATTTTTAATACCTGTAACAAATGTATTAAATATTCATTCTGAGAATTAATGATACTGGCACTAGATGGTGCTATCCCATCAGGTAAGTCAATTCCTTTAAAAACAACATTTGATCCTTCTGATTGTCGTAAAAGACTAGTTTCTTTTTCAAGATGGTCTATCTGGAGGAAAAAAAAAAATCCAGCAATGAGAATAACATCTCTTACACCCAAAGAAAGACAAATTAACAGATATGTGAATGCTCCGCCAGGAATTTTACTTAAACCATACTTTAGTTTCTGCTTAGAAATGCCCAGGTATAAGATTTAGAATTTTTGTATTCTTTTTAATATTATAAGGTACATATTTTCCACTTAATTTTATAAGAGAAATCCAGTTTCTTAATATCAAAAGAATTAATTCAACGAGCATTTTCTCATAAAGGATTCTTTTTAAAAAATTAAGTTTCCTATTAAATCTACATTCTTATGTTTAGCATTTTCTTCTATTTAATAAAATTATCACCTTTAAATTAGCCTTTGCCAACTGCTGTGAATAATTTATAGCCTCTTTCCGAGATTCCCTGAGCTCCTGTCTTAATTCTTCATTTCTTCCGGTAAGCTGATCAACTTGGGCTTTCAAATGCAGACTGGCATCAAAGATTCCTTCTGCATTCTTTGATTCTATAGCCTAGTAAATTTATATTATATATTAGAAATATGGAGAAAAACAGTGAAATCGTGGTAAAAAACAGTCTATCTTTAAATAAAATGGACATTTAAGCATTTTCCTATTTTCACTGCCAAGCATGATAATAAAGTATGCCAATTCAAATTCTTATTTATGAATCTATAAAACTTTCATTTACATTACCAAACATAGTAATTACTTCATTAAAACAATTAAAAAACATCTAGCTAATCTTAACAGACTGGTAGACTAGAAAAACAACCAGACCAGGGTTCAAATTTTAATCAGTCACTAGCTGGGAAAGTGACTTAAATTCTCTATATCTTAGTTTTCTTGTCTCTAAAAAGGGGAAAATAATGTTAGCTCTGCTCACTATACAGGGTTTTTGTACAGTCAAAATGAGGTATTTTTCTCTGAAATTATATAGGATCTGCATTCAAAGCATGCGCAAAGGAATGGAATACAATACAATATTGAAAAATTGATCAATACAACATTCAATTAAGTGAATTTTTCAGTGCTTCCTCTTCACACAGTTGAAGCATAAATAAAAATAAAGGCAAGGTATCATAATATGGCATTATCTAAGAATAATGAATAAGCAAAAATAATATGTCAAATATTAAAATATTATCAGAGTGGCATCACCGGCTCAAAATCTCCAACAGTGGCATACGTAAGTATATACACACAATGCACACATCTACATAATATGTACATATAAATATATTTGGACTTTAGACAAACTGTATGGAAAAAACTGTTAAAGGCAAAGTAAGTCTTAAAAAATGAAGGTAGAAGCCAAATAAGGTAAAATGAATAGAACCAAATGCAATCTCCTACTCAGGAAGGTGATCCGGGGTTTAACTCTAGGTAGTAGATTTATAAAAGCCTTCCCCTGAAGGAGATTAGAGCAGGTCATGCAGAGTAACAACTTATACTAATTCAAAGAGGATATCATGAAGATAAATGTAGGTAGAGGAAGGTACTCTGACTGACAACAAGGTGGTCTAGTTAGTTGTCTCACTGAGGAATAGTGCCTTGTCTACATGGACTTTGGTAAAATGAGAATGAGTTAGATAGCTGTTGGGGGCACTGAAAAATACCTTGTAGTAACAAGGAGTGAACTAAAGTGCATAATCCAGAATTATCTGGTCTAAATTGTCATGGATTCTGAAGATTTCTTAGAGAAGGATTGTTAGGTGATTTGTGAATTTCAGACTGGGCCTATAAATCTGAAAAAACAATGACAGTCCAGGATAAAAGTAAATGAAGTCTATGGAAACAGTGGCTCCAGGAAGGCCCAGAGATTGTCAGCATAAACAGAAGTTAGGCTTTCTTGGACCATTCACTCTGTTTTCATTTGGTCCCTAAGTAGAGCTGCCCTTAGAAAATTAAGTTTGATCTGGGACACAGTATCAGTAATGGGCATCATCACAGACAAAAATGTTTACATAAAAAAAACATAATCATTTTAGACATTCAAAATGGCAGAGGCAAAACGAAATCACCAATCAGAATGAGAAAGTCAGAATGAGAAAGATATAATGGGAATCAAACTATTTTCTTGCCTCAGGAAATTTTTAACATACTAGTATCATTCTCATTCTCTGCTAACAATCACAGTGTTGCTATAAAAAGTATCCAATTACTGATTAATCATGATTTTTTTTTAAAAAAAGCAACTCAGTAAATAATAATTTTTTTTTTCCTACTGAAATCAAGCACAAATTTGGGAAACAATATAATAATGTATGCTAAATATGTTCAGATAACATAAATGACATATACTTAAATATTAACAATCTAAAATGTGTATATTATTCAAGTTTATATAACAGATACTCTATCCTGTATTTGTAAATGGTAAATCCATTGAGAATTTCTCAAGTCTCTATATGGTAAATACAAATAGAATATTATTGATGGCTAAATCTTTCCTGTAACAATGAGTAAGTTTTTAAACATTTAGAATAAAGCCATTTCATAATACTTCTTATGGCATAAGTTCCTAAGAGACCTACACTTCCATAAATAAAAAACGAATTAAAAAAAAAAAAAAAAACTACCTAAAGTTTCTAGAAAATGAACAAAAGCAAGCAGATTTTAGGGGAAAAAAGGGGGGGCGGGGCAGGCGTGGTGGCTCACACCTGTAATCCCAGCACTTTGGGAGGCCAAGGCGGGTGGATCACGAGGTCAGGAGATCGAGACCATCCTGGCTGACATCGTGAAACCCCGTCTCTACTAAAAAAAAAGCAAAAAAAAAAAATTAGCTGGGCGTGGTGGCAGGCGCCTGTAGTCCCAGCCACTCAGGAGGCTGAGGCAGGAGAATGGTGTGAACCCGGGAGGCGGAGCTTGCAGTGAGCGGAGATAGCGCAGCTGTGAAATATGGAAGACAGGACCAGCAAACATTGACTTTGCCATTTTTAAAGATTTAGTCATAGGGCAGGGTGCAATGGCAGTGACCTATCATCTTTCTCATCTAGAAAACCACAGGATAGAGCCCAAAACCATGGGAAAAGTGAAAGAAAAATCCCAATAAGAAAAGAGTCAGCAAAAATGAGCTCCAAATTCTGTGTAAAAAACTCTTCAAGGTCTCAAGCTGACCCTTGAACCAAAAGAACAGAGATAAAGAGGAAAACGTCAGTGAACCTGAAGACAGATTAATAACAAATATCCAGTTGGTAGAAGAAAAGTATTGAAATAAGCTCAAGAAAAACTACATTTTACATACAGGGAAACAATGATTCAAATGACTGAAAACATCTCATCAGACACTATGGAGATCTGTACACAGCAGAAAATCTTTCTAAAGTGATAGGGGAAAAAGATTAACATGAAAAAAATAACTTACATTAACTAGTCTTTCAAGGCTAGGGATAATTAGAGATGTTTCTCCTCCATTAACATCAGGATCTTTCTGCATTTCCTTAATTGCTTGCAATATTTCTTTCATACCTTCTTCAAGTTGCTTATTTTCTTCAACTAATTCTTTTACTGTAATTATACAGTTTTCTCATTGGATGATCAGATCTTTTTCACAATTTACACTATTCTATACAGATAACAAATATTTCACATATACCAGAGAAATCATTGGAAAAATGCAAATGTAAATAAACATACAAGAAAATTCAACTATAAATCCTACGTGAATAGTTGAGTTAAATGACAGACCTATTTATATCATGTGCATATACACACATATCTCATCACTGGAAGAAATAAATCACAGGAATACTTTTGCCTTAACTTAAACCATACTTTATATTAAAGAACTTTAAATTTGGTGTTCTAACTTCATTTAGATTAAAGAACACACAAGAAAAATGAGTTATACATTCTCACAAAAAATTCATATTAGTAACGTTCTCTGACAATGAAAATAGCAAGGCAAACCAACTGGATGAGTGGCAGACTGAAGTATATACAGTACAGATGTAATTAGAAGTAAAACAGATTAGAAAACAGAGAACGTGTTAATGTCCTTTTAGGCCCATGATTTTAAGTCTAGGAAAAATAAGAACAGAAAAGTAAAAGATAATTGTAACTTACATTTATTCTGAAATTTGGCTATCACTGTCCTACTTCTTTCTAAATCTCTTTCTTTTTCAATTAGTTCTCTTGAAAGAAATTCATTCTGAAAAAAGCAGAGACAACAAAATTGATTTTTTTCAACAAAATATCACAATAGTCTATAGTTTTCAAGTTAAAAGTTTGATCAATTAAGTATAACAAAACAAAAAAAAATGACTATGAAGACATAGCAGCAATCATAAAAATAAACTAAAATCTAAACAGTAAAACAGATGGTGATCTTCCTCCCACTTTCTCCCTCTCCCAATATCCATGATAAAAGGCAAAAAGATATAATGTTTTTTGTCTTTAGTACCACAATCATCTCTTTTAATGTTCTGCCTTTACACTACCTGTTCTGCCTGGCTTCTATGACGTTCAAGTTCTATTTCTGCATTTCTACTCTGTGCTTCTTTGATCAATAATTCCTGTGCTATGATTTCATTCTAAAGAAAAATTTAATAAATTAGACAAGTCAATGAGTTCATATCAATGTACTGCATTTTAGATTTTAAAAAAGTAAAATGTGTATAACTCATGTTAAAATGCAAACAAAAATATTCTAACTGTAATTGTTACAGAACTTTGTTAAAGATGTCTTAAAAGAGCAACCACAAAAATATAAGTTGGAGAAAGGCTCACCTGAGATCTAAGAAATACTAGTTCTCTCCGTAGCTGTTCTATAAGATTTTCAAGAGGATGTATCTGAGATAATTTTGATTGTGCAGTAATAAACACAGGGTCTGGAAGATTAACCTCAAGCTTATTTTTCAATATCTCTGTCTGTAAGGGTACTTCACTTTTTATTACATCTTCTTTCAAATTGATATCAGCGTACTTTATTTGGGTATGAACCTGTTCTTCTTCTAATGTTGCTACTTGTGATTTATCCATGTCAGTTCTATTTTCACGAATTTGTTGACAAAATATTGCAGATTTTTGCCTAAGTGATAACTTCTGCATTATGTCTGAAGCTGTTGATAAGCCGTGAAAAGATGAATTGCTTTTTTGTACAAAACTAGTCTTCTCTAGTGCTTGATGGCTTCTTGACTCTTTCTTCACACAGTCATCAGAAAAATGGCATACGTCATTTATTTCTTCATGGCTTTCCCTACTAAAGGTGCTGACTAACAATTCTAGATTTCTTGAAGACTGCAGACATGGTGCTTTAAAAATCTCTCTTATTGTAATGGTTTCTGGAGTTGAATTATCTTTTACTTGCATGGATGAAGAAAGTCTAGTTAAAGGGACAAAAGGATGCATTCCACTTTCTACACTATGGTGAATTTCAGATAACATTCTTGATAATGATCCTATGGTCATATTCTCTTCTGGCTCATTCTGATCTGACTGTGGGGTATTGAATGATGATCTCCTATGCAGCAGCTCTACTTTATCTGAACTCCTAATCTGTATTCAGAGTAAATAATGTCTCATTAATCAATCTTTGAATCGACAGGTTATTTAAATAAGCAAATATTTCCCTCTACTTATTTATCAACAATAATAAGATCAGATGTTCAAGAATGAGATAAAGGGGGAAGAAATGAAAGCACAATAAAAATATTTTCCCGTACTCTCTTTGCAATACTTTACTATTACCTTTGATTGTGCTTCACTCATATTTTTGAGGCTCAATAAATCCAATTTTCTTTCACTTATTCTATCTCCTTGAGAAATGTTTTCAGTTAGGTTCAGGTCCTCAGTGGTTAATCCTATACATAAGAGAATTAACAAACTAAAAACATTAAAATAACCCTTCTACTATTCCAACATTTTAATTCTTAAAACCTACAATCAAGTTTTAACCCAGAGGAAGAATAATTGTTTCCAAACTCTCTCCAAAATTCTACATAGCCAATACAAACTTCTGATCTAGCTCACTTTCAATGAACTATTAATAATGTGAGAACCTAATTTGAATTTCATCTTCTCTACCATTCTTTGCCTATTCTATATTAAAGCGTTACTTAATAAGCACCAGTTAAAAGACATATAAAGTAAATACAGATGATGAGTGATAAGTAAACTGATTATTGTACTAATAAATTATGAAGTTTCATTTATTGAGAAAGTTTTGGATGTATTATAGAAATCATAATGCTAAAAAGAACCACTCTGCTATTATTCATATACGTGCTTGGGGATTTGGGGCAAGCGAAAAAGATATTCCTTCTGTGTGGTCTTCTTACAAAAAAGCACTGCAATGGCTATTATAAAACTTAACCAACTGTTCTCTTTAGCTCAAGTAAAATAAACCAAAAAAAGATGCTAATTTATATTCAATAAAGCATTACTTTCACTTAGTAAAGAATAATTTAAGGCCAGCCATGGTGGCTCATGCCTGTAATTCCAGTACTTTGGGAAGCCAAAGTGGATGGATCACTTGAGGCCAGGAGTTGGAGACCAGCTGGCCAACATGGTGAAACCCCATCTCTACTAAAAATACAAAAATAAGCCAGGCGTGGTGGCTCACGCCTATAGTCTCAACTACTCAGGAGGCTGAAGCACAAGAATCGCTAGAACCTGGGAGGCAGAGGGTGCAATGCACAAGATTGCACCACTGCACTCCAGCCTGGGCAACAGAACAAGACAGATTCCATCTCAAATAATAATAATAATAATAATAATAATTTATAAGAAAAGCTTTTCAATGCATAGTCCTTAAGGAAAGGCAAAATGTTGAGTAACATATATTAACATAAAAACTACTAAGTTTTATTATTGTTAATCACAACATATTGGTGCTGTCTAGAAATTAAAATACTATACCATAAAATTTTCAAATATTCCATAATTCTAAGGTTTGTTTTGTCTGCTTGTTTGCTTAATTTTTGTTACTTTGTTTTGTTCATTTTTGCCTATTTCAGATTTACGACTGAACCCACTGACACTCACTTATCTCCTTCAGGCTGTTATTGTCATTTATTAAATTTGCAACAGACCCACAATAGAACAGCAAAAATAGCTAACATAAATAATTTCATATCCAGACAACTCACTTACCAATAATTCTTTTTAAAGGTTTAGAATAACTGAGTATACCTGAAGTTGCACTTCTTTTTCCTCTTTCTTGAGCCATTTGACGAATTTTTTTTTTCAGATCAAGTCGTTCTTCCTCTAGACTTTCAATCTGCAAAGTATAAATTATTAGTATTTCTCTATAGTTCAACCAAGAAAATAATCAACTGACTACCACACTTGCCTCTTTCAAAAGAATCTGGTTTTCAGCTCTGTACTGCTGCTGTTTTAAGCGTTTGCTATTTCTAAATTCAGTTAAATCAATCATTGTCTTTGGTTCAAGGCCTAGAATAGAAAGCAATACAATTAAAAACTTAAAAGCATTCAAATAAACTGCAAAAATGTCATATACCATCAGGCAACTGGTTATAATTCACTTAGCCAATATCACTGAAGAATGAGGTAACTTTCTGTGAAAGAATTTTCCAGATATTTAAACTGTAACTCGAGTTAAAATTTTATCACAATTATTAATGGAAATCCTAACAAAAACCTAATGTAAACTATAAACAAAGATTTGGAGCTTTTTAAACATAGAAAATATGATGTCCACGACAGCTACCTAGACTAGCCAGAAGTCGTCTTTAGGAACTTCCAGATTCTTGGCTGTGATCTGATAGTCCAAGTGGATCAGAAGTCTAACTTGGGGTCCTAGCCCAACTATGGATCCAAGTTAGATACTTTTCACACATACATATCTGTATAAAATACTTATTTGTCTATTTATCTTTTCTTTAGATAATAGTTTTGACAAATGATCATTTTAACTAAGAAAGCATTAAATGAAATTTAGCAATAATGAAATCCATATTTAGATATTTATTTTCATTTTAAAGCAGCAACTTAGTCTGCACTATCATAACACTTAAATTAGTAATATTAACTATTTATTAATAAGCTATTTATTAAAATAAAAATATAAACTCTCAAACTATATTACTAATTACTCCTTAAAATACTCAACCAAAGTAAAATGTAAACAGTCCGAATTATACAAGTCAAGTACTTAAAAATCTTTACAAGATTTTAACAGGCCAGGCGCGGTGGCTCATGCCTATAATCCCAGCACTTTGGGAGGCCCAGGTGGGTGGATCACTTAAGGTCAGGAGTTGGAGACCAGCCTAGTCAACATGGTAAAATCCCATCTCTACTAAAAATACAAAAATTAGCCAGGTGTGGTGGTGCACGCCTGTAATCCCAGCTACTCAGGAGGCAGAGGCAGGAGAATCACAACACAGAGAGGTTTAAACATCTCATCTGTAACAAGAGCATTTTGCAAACAAATGTGGGTAATACATACCCTACTTTTGTTGGAAAAAAAAAAAAGGTTAACCTCTGATATGTGGTATTAATAAACTTTCATTTTTTTAAAGAAGCAGCTATTACTGAGGAGATGCTAGACTGAGTAAGGCAATGTTCCAGCCCTGCCCACCCACCACTCCAATACCATAAAATCTGATTCCACTTCAATCAGCTTAGCTCCACTTTTATTTGTATTAAACATTTTATAAAAGTATTTGAGGCCGGGCGCGGTGGCTCAAGCCTGTAATCCCTGCACTTTGGGAGGCCGAGATGGGCGGATCACGAGGTCAGGAGATCGAGACCATCCTGGCTAACACGGCGAAATCTCGTCTCTAGTAAAAAATACAAAAAACTAGCTGGGCGAGGTGGTGGGCACCTGTAGTCCCAGCTACTAGGGAGGCTGAGGCAGGAGAATGGTGTAAACCCAGGAGGCGGAGCTTGCAGTGAGCTGAGATCCGGCCACTGCACTCCAGCCTGGGCGACAGAGTGAGACTCCGTCTCAGAAAAAAAAAAAAAGTATTTGATAAGAAGCATTAAACTACTTAATAAATAATAATAAACAATTTAAATTTTAAAAAAAGACTTGTAAATCAGGCTGAGCAAACTATGTAACTTAAAAGATGGCTTACCCACACGCTCTCTAAGTGCCTCATTTTCATCAAGGAAATCATTGATCTTCAATTCAAGTTTATTGATTTCCTTTGTCAATATTTCGATCTCTCGATCTCTGATTTTAATTTGGTTTTTACAATTCTTTATTTCAACGACAGCATCTTCTAAACCATATACTCCCTGAAAAATATCCAATCTAATTTAAAATATAACGTAGTTTACTTTAATAAATTTATCAAGTTCATTTTTTTTTACTAAGTCTAAAGGAAAATGTACATATGCCTATAATTTATATCATTATACCTGTCTTTTATTGTGCTTCTATAAACCAAATCCAGTAATAATAATGATGTAATATGCAACAGTTAAAACTTTCCATTATAATATCCTAAAGGTAAAGTGACTCCGAATATGTATTACATATAAAACACTTACCAAAATACTAAAAGAATTAGTAAAAGCAAATCAGCAATACCAGTAGAATAAGTAAGTCATTAGTTGCTTGAATCAGTTGTAACCAATGAAAAAGTATAAAAAGTGGAGAGCAGGTTGTATTGACACAGTATATTCCTGTCATAAATGCTGTCAAATTGGCCAGTGGTGTCACATCTACATGGTGGCCCAATGAACACAGATAATAAAAAAAAATGTAATCCTGCTGCTTCATCAAAACTGATTATTTGGACAAATCACTTGTGATCAAAGGTTTGAAAACAATTCTCCTGACAAAAAGTAAATGCTCAAAGATTTCAATAGTTCAGTATAAATTAATGAGGATAACCTTTATCAAAAGACACTTATGGAATGTTTTTTAAATGGTATGCAGTAAATAGCACAGAATAGTCTGTGAATGGCAAGAATAATTCTAAGCTCCTTGAATGACAAGATAAAAATACATACCGATTCATAATCTTTTAACCTCTTCAGAGTCTCAACTAATTCTTTATCCTTTTCCCTAGCATCAGCCTCAGCCAGTTCAGCTGTTCTCTCAGCCTCTTTAGTTTTCTCTTTTAAAATGTCTAACGTTGACTGAATTTTCATATAATGAGTCTGTTGAGAAAGGGTTGAAGCACCTACAGAGTAAAAACAAAAATCATTAATTGAATTGACGACTTATTCCTTCAAATCAGTGATTCCAATATGGTGGCAAGAAAAGTGGTATGCCATTAAAAAAAACTCTTCTAAATTTGTCATTTTATATTTCTAAGATGAAAGTTTTGTTTCGGTTTTACTAATACAATTAACTAAAAAACTAAAGTTCAGCAAAATCTTCTTAGCTGAAGGGGTATGGATTTTAAAAGGTTGCAAAATACTGCTTTACAAAGAATGATCATTGTGACACAGACTGCTAGCTATTCCTAATATTTAACCTCCCTTTCGTCCACTGTACTAAAACTATGGATTTTTAGCTCGACATATGGCCATTTGAAATAAAGAACTAAATTTCCACTGACATACAAGCAGCTATGTGTGGTCATGTCAGTAATGGAATATAAATGCAAAGGTCATACGTGAATTTAAAAAAAAATGTTTTTAAAAGAAAGGAGTAATCTTTATCTTTCCTCCTTCCTACTAGCTGAAATCCACATGCATATGAGGGTGGCAACTTCACATGAATTAGAAACCACATGTTGAGATAGGCATAGCAACAAGATACAGGGTCCCTGATAGGGAATATTTGTGCATCTGTCACACAAATCCTGCCCTGGTTGCTTCAATTTTGTCTATATTATAGAGAAATAAATTTCTGTCTTGTTTAAATTATTGTACTATGCTTGATTTTTCCACCACTTGCAACTAAATTCAATCCAAACTAAGCTAAAAACTTCCTAAATGCCTACTTGTAATATCTTACTAAATTGTTAAAAAAACAAAACCTAAGATTGCTATCATTCCAAAATTTATTGACACAGATTATTCTCACACTCAATCATAATAAGCATTTACTAATATATAGGTTATATATTTAATATTGGACTTAGGCATAAGACTAGTATGTGAGATCACAAAAGTTTTTACGAAATGAGCCCAGCTGTCTGGAGCTAACAGCTAAGCTGTGGAACGTGACACAGGCTGAGTTGTCCCCCAGTATCTATTCTCCCTTTCTTCCACATATCTACTCTCCTATCATTCTTCCACATGGCCTATACAATAAACACTGTATTTGCCTGCCTATCCTTCAGCACATGCGTTTAACTCTTGTCCCCTCTTCCTCTCTCTTGCTGTTTGGGATACAGACATGAGATAAAGCTGCACTGCATCCATTTTGGATGGGCAGATGAAGGCAACACCCTGGAATGCTTAATTCTAGGCCATTATGTAGATGAGAAATAAATGTCTATCTTGCTTTTGCCATTATTCTTCAGCTCTCTGTTTCTGATAACTAAACCTAATCCTAATTTATGAAGGAAGAATACCATTAGCCATTGCGTTTTACAAGTTAAGTTCAAGATACAGAGTACAGTCTAGTACACACACCTTCTGTGAGCTTTAGGGATTATGTAACTATGGACTGACTAAAGTGTTATTAGATAAGTTCTTTTCCTTATTTGACAGCAGAGATCAATGGCCACTTTTTCTCCTAGTAACCAGAATATGCACAATCCATACTATTAGTCATCCTTTTAAAGCAGTTTAAACTACTTTCAAAGTTTTCTGATACAAATATAATAAACACATATATAGAAATACATAAATACATATATATATGTATAGTGGGCTCTTGAAGCTATTCAACAGTCATACCACATTCTCCACATCTTCAGTCTTTCAGATGACCATTTTATACTTTCGCTTCTCTTCTTTCTCCTCAAACTTATGAAACATCCTCTCCTATCCTCACCTTCAGCTAAGAACCTTGCTCCCTTGTTCACTGAGAAAAAAGCAGCAACCAGTTTAGAACTTCAACAAATTCCCATTACCAGGATGTCTACCAAGTCACCTATATTTATATCTATACACTCTACCTTCTTTTCTGTAATTATGGATGAACTCTATGTTCCTAGTTAAGGCCAACCTCTTCACTGGCACACTAGGATCTCATCCCATTGCATTCTTAAAATATTACTGTTCCAGAAGTTCTCTCTCTACACTTCATTGATTCATCAATGTTTCTTCTTTAACGGAGCTTTTCTATTAACCTAAAATCATGAGTTATTTCTTCCATCTTAAAGAGAAAAATGTTTTCTTAATCCCTCTTTCCCCTCAAGCTACTACCTTGTTTTCCCCTTCTCTTTATAGAAACAGTCCTGGGAAAGAGTTCCTGTATTTCCTTATTACATTTCCTCTCTACCCATTTTCTCTTGAACCAAAAATGACCATTGCTAAGTCCAATAGTCAACTTCTAGTGATCATCTTGACCTATCAGCATCAATGAACACAGCTCTGAAAGCAGTTGTTTCTTCTTCCTTGGTTACATTCCTCATGTGGTTTTCAGGGCTCTCCAAACTCCTGCTTTTCCTCCGAGCTCTATGGGCTTTCCTTTTCAGTCTCCTTTGGTTGCTCCTTTTTATCTCCCCAGCTGCTAAAGTAGAAGTTCTTTAGAGTTTTCTTCTTAACCTACATTTACTCCCTTGGTGATCTTAGCCAGCCTCATTACTTCAATTACTTTTTTGGAGACAGTTACCAAACATATCTTTAGCCTAGACTGCTGTCCTAAACCTTAGACTTTTATATACAAGCGCCTACTTAACACCTTCACTTGAATGTCTAATAATCATCTCAAACCTAACATATCTAAAATTAAGCACCTGATTATCTCTCAACCTGCTCTTCCCACAACACCACCATGACCAAAACTTTTGGTTCAGACTAAGAGTTCTCTCTCTCTCACATCCTACATCTGATCTGTTAGCAAATTCCATTTTTATCACTTTCAAAATACATCCAGAACTGCTACATCCAATAACTCCACTGCTACCACCATGCCCCAAACCACCATCTCCAGATTATTGCAATCGTCTTCTAACAGGTCTCCCTGCTTTTTATTTACCACTCCTACAGTCTACTACAAACACAGTCTAAGTCAAATTATATCATTCTTATCTTCAGAAACTTTCCACGTTGTCCCTTCTCACTTAAAAGCCAAGCCTGCACAATGAACTATAAGGCCCCATATGATATGGCCTCAGTTTACCTCTCTGATCTTATCACTGCCCCAATTGCTGACTCTACTCCAGCCAAAAAGACTTCTTTGTTGTTCTCAAACATGCTTTGTACACTCCTACTTTAGTGCCTTTGAACTTATTCTCACTGCTTAGAGCCATCTGTATGTTTTACTCCTTCACTTCCTTTAAGTATTGGTTCAATTATCTCCTCAGCAAGGCTTTTGCTTCATTTTCAAAATTACAACCATACCTGCAAACACCACATCACTACACTTATACACACATACGTGCGCTGAATCACTATTTCTTCTTCATGTCATATATATACGTGTGTGTATATATGTGTGTGTGTGTATATATATATTCAGCAATTATAAAAAACATGTCTATGAATTTCCCATGAACAGTTTGCATTAGTGTGCCCTGGCATAACTATAGTATGTAGTGCTATAGAAATATAACAACACAGATATTGTGAGAACTTATATTCATAGAATTTGATGTGTTAAACTAGGTAATATGGCTCAGGGTAAGGAGAATATGATGAAGCATTAATTTGAGTAAGATTAATGTGAAATGACCTCTGAAAACTATCAGCAATGCTGCTACACTGGTCAAAATTTTATTATCCTCCATTCTTTGTTAATTATAAAAAATTAAATAAAAATAATTGTATCACAATTTTTCATTTCCCTCATACCAGTGACCTGGTAATAAAAGTTAATGTAATTTTCACCAGAGGAGAAAAATAATAGAAAATACATCCATCATTTACAAAGGTAAGCACTAGTAATATAAGTATAATAAAAAATAATATCACGTACAATTTTTTGAAAATATGATAAAATTCAAATGGAGAAAACTCAATATTGACTTGACATTTTATTTTAATAAATATAAAGTACTTTAAAAACATAATGATATATAAAATAGCTTTATATATTTATAAAAATACCTTTGTTTCTTTGAAGCTCATTTTTCAAATCTTCAATAATAAAAGTATTCTTTTCCATTTCTTTTGTATATTGTTCTACTTGTTCTGTGAGCATCTTAATTTGACTGTCTCGTTCCTGTATACCCTATAAAATATTTTAAAACAATATATATCCCTTCATGAATATTAACCTAAAAAGGTAAGGAAAAAAGTAGGTCTGATTTTTTTCAACAAGACTGTAGAACATACTTTCTTGTGGGTTAAAGTATGCCTTTTACCATTTTGTACACTTTAACTGTAATACACAATGATACACATGATAGGTACACTGCTGTTACTCCAATACTGAAAGATGGATATAAAGGCTAATACTCTGGAAAATAGCATTTCCAGAACTCCCTAATGTTTGTGGCTTTTACAATTCCTTATGTTACTTTCCTCATCCTCCATTCAATTTCATCTTTCTACCATTCTGTATGTTTCTGTTTTGCTCTGTGCTTTCTCTTTTATTCTACTTAGCTTTTTCCCCTTTAGTACTTTATTCAAAAATATTGTCCCCTGTAATTGCTCTTACTCAGCATATACTTTTCAAATCATCTTCTCACTTTTGGACTATAACTACAGCACAAATAATAAAAGTGTGACTTCCTTTTATATAAGTTATTTTCACTAAAAATAAAATAGGCAGCATAATCAAATTATAACCATGCTTTTAGCTTATTTCGCATTGTGTAGGATATGTTAGGACTAAGATACAGTAAAATAAGCCTTAACAGAGTATTAAATTATTTTAAAATTTCTAAAAGTTTTAAATCATTTCTTGTTAATTTCTAACCAAAGCAATATGTGTACTATCCACATAAACATAGAAAAATAAACAAAATAACTCTAGTTCTAACTCTAATCTGGACTCTATAAACTTAATTCTAATTTTTTACTGGGACCAGATGGTATAAGAAATTTCAAAAGACATTATTATACAGTTGCTAATACAAGCTGCTAGACTAGGCACTGATGATATAATAAATAAAAGACATCGTTCAAAGTTCCAACTGTAATAAAACTGGTTGATAAACCAAATTCTGGTAAGATTTTACCTGCTGTAGAGCCATAACATTACTTTTATCAGCATCTAGCTGAGCATTCTTAAGTTTCTCCCTTAGGTTATGTAACATTTGCTGATACTCAATAATTTCATCATCTTTAGAAGACAAAATAAGCTAGAAATAAACAAAATAGAATCTGTTATGCAAAACGAAAGTTAATAAAACATTCTTCATTATCGTAAATAATATACACCATTAATAGATTTATGATACAGAAAATAAAAGTTATTTGAAGTGAGAAAGTATGAGCAACTACTGGCATAATCTTTGTCCCTTTTGTATATCTGACCTGAAATTCAAATAGAAAATGATTTTAATATATACACTGAATTTTCTTAATAATTCAATCTTTAAAAATATTTCAACCTTTCAAAACTCATTTATAAACAAGAAGTACTTCCATACAACTGTGAAAAGTTTTATACAAATGATCTTTCTGAAGTATGCATTAAAATGCAACTAAGACGCATAAAATATCTTGAATAAATGAAAGAAAAGTTATCTTGTGTTCTTTAGCTAGGACTAAATATCATAAAAAGGTTTATCCTAAATCAATCTATAAAATAATTTATAAATTTAACACATACCCAATAAAAATCCACAAGATATTTTTTAAGAACTGGACAAGCCAGTTCTATAATTTACATTAAATATGTTCATAAAGAATTCTAAAAGCGGAAAAATGATAACGTTTTTAGACATTAAAATATACACAAGTTAAAACAAGTATACACAGCTAGAAAATAGATAAATCAATTTCATAAAAGAGACTCCAAAATTAAATTCAAATTCAAAAGCAGTATATAATAAAAATGAAATTGTATTTCAACAGGAGAAAGATGAAATAATAAATGATGTTTGGACAACAGAGTAGCTCTGTTGCATCCATATTATACTCCTTACATTAAAATGAATTATATGTTTCAAAGATTTAAATGTAAAAAAAAGGCCAGGCAGAGTCACGGCCTGTAATTCCAGCACTTTGGGAGGCCAAGGCAGGAGGGTCACTTGAGGCCAGGGATTCAAGACCAGCCTGGCCAACACAGTGTGACCCCATGTCTACTAAAACTACAAAAATTAGCCGCGCATGGTGGCACATGCCTGTAATCCCAGCTACTCAGGATGCTGAGGCACAAGAACCACCTGAACCCAGGAGGTGGCATTTGCAGTGAGCTGAGATTGTACCATTGCACTCCAGCCTGAGCAATTGAGTGAGACTCTGTCTCAAAAAAAAACAAGATATTAGGAGAAAAGATGAGAAAACAAGTTTATACTCAGAAGCCTTTCTCATTATGACAAATGTCAAAAGTCATTTAAAAATAACAAATTTAACTAAGCATAAAAAGAAATATTTCACAGCAAAAAATGCCATAAAGCAAAAAAAAAAAAAAAAAAAAAAAGTGACAAACTGGAAGAATGTATTTGCAACATACATGACAATTACACTTGCAGCAATTTATTCCACAGATATACTTGTACATTTGCAAAATAACATATATAAGAATATTAATTAAAACAGTTTCTAACCCCAAAATTGGAAACTTCATAAACTTCACAAATTATCAAATAAACACCTGTATATAAAGAAAAATTACATAGCCTTTAAAAAGAACAGCAATACTACATGTACTGATATAAAATAATTATGAAAAGATATTAAGTCAAACACAGTACAGAACACATATAACATGTTACCATTTACCCCACCAACATTAAATCTGGTAAAGACAACTGTTTTTTCCAGGGGTTGGTAGACTACGCCCCACAGGTCAAATCTGGCCTCCCACCTGCTTTTGTAAATAAAATTTTACTGGAAAACCACCTTGCTCATTCATTTACGTATTGTCTATGGTTGCTTTCATGCTATAAACAGAGTTTAGTTATAGCAGAGACCAGGTGGTCTAAAATATTCACTCTCTGGCCCTTTATATAAAGTTTATGGAGGCTTGACTGATTCTATAGGCCTTACTTCCATTGCTACTGCTTTTGTTTAAAATATAGGTTATCTGAGCTTTCTAGATGCTAACCAATTCCAAACTGCCAACAAGATTTATGTGAACCCTACTAGAAAGCAAATGACTCTAGAAGTGACAGCTTTTAAAATTAGAATTATTCATTCAGAATAATCTCTGATGTTTTTCAAATATACAAATATTACAAACCCAGCTTCTAATATGGTAAGGCCTGACAATTTGGTTAAGGTTGGAGAGTGGTGGTGAGGAAGAAAAGTGTATTTAGAAAAGGCTTCCCAAGTTATTCTGATTGCTTTGCTTATTCTTATTCCCACTGATTAACCTGACATTCAGTTAGAAAAATTAAATTAAACCTGCAACTATTTAACTAATGTATACAAGGTAACTATGAGTTAAGTGAAAAGATTAAAATTACATTTAGAATTATATATTTTAGTTGCCAAATATATTTTGGAGTTAGACTTCTACCAAAAAGTTTAAAGTTCAACTCATTGAAGTGAAAGAAGTCATTCAATAGCAAATGCGCTAGAGATCAAAAAGGACAGTTTTAGAGCTTTTCTAACCAATAAATAAAATAAACTTATGTTTAAAAACCCTAATAAAAATGTTATAAACCAGTATAAGGCATTAAACAAAAATAAGACTAAAATTTATACCTAAAATACAAAAAGAAAAAGTTATTATGTCAATTAAAAAAATACCTTCCATTCTTCTACTTTTGCATTGACAGCTACCATAATTGGATCATCTTCTTCATTTTTTGCTTTCAGAAGATCTGTAAGCTCCTGTACCTAAAAGACAACAGTTATTTCAAGAGTTGTTTCAAATTGATGTAATATATATTTATACCTGTGCATATTTACACATACATCATATATATAAATATATCTACATACACATACATATTCATACTTATTATATACACGTATACACATACATACAGATACATTATATTACATATGCATATTTATCACTGAAGTCATCCTGGAATTATAGGTGACATTTAATAGTTTCTACATCTTATAATTGCATAATTATCTTTCATTACTAGAAAAATTTTATTTTTAAACATTATTCTACCTTTTAAACAACTTTAATCCACATAGTGAACAATGTATTGGTTTCTAATATATATATAATGTATTTATTTTAAGATAAAATTAAATGTTATGATCCACAGGATTTTCAAGAGTCTTTTATAGAAAACCCCATAATTATGAGCTGTACATGACTGCTGTCTACACATTCATTCAAGCATCATTTATATATCCTAAATTGCAAGAATTAGTGTTTGTGAAGGGACTGGAGAAACACATACGGACAAATATATCAACATGACAACATATTACAGTATTAAAAAGACAGACAAAAATTCACATCCTAGAAAAAGTACTTTCTAGTGTCAAATAAACAGTAATGAGATAACATGAAGTCTGAATAAATAAGTTATTCTAAAAGTAATTCTTACTTGAAGTCGATAATGATCGTTTTCTTTCTTTAACTGATCTATTACATTATCAGTCTGATGTACAATAGCTTTCATTCTATTATATTCATCGGTCATCTTCTCCATTTCCTGTACAGACTCTTCTAAATTTTTTCTCATTTCCTGATTCTGAACTTCAATTTTCTCATTAGCTTCTGTTAAAGTCTAAAAAAGTTAGACACTATAATTAAAAAATAATTTTAAAAAAACTGAAAATTAAACCAAATTAAAATTAAATGCAGCCATAAGTGTCTGCTAGAAAAAAAGAGAATTCTTTATAGAACTTTACTAATTGGCACTGACCAATTAAATCAAATTGAATATCAAGAAAATTGTACATAAGGACCTCAATTGTTCTTAATGACCAAGATAGGCAAATATAAAAAGAATGGCTAAAAAGTTGCAACTTCAAAGATGTAATTTATTTCATGTTTTACAAGTTCATAGTGACAGATTTATACCAAAGAATTTACATGTAGGGCTAAATATTATATTTACATTATAATGAAATTAAAATTTTTAGGAATCATTGCTCTGAACTGACTTCTAGCCATTTTACCTGAATTTCATCAAGATATTGGACAAGCTCATAGTTTTTTTTAGACAACTGTGATCGGTAGTCACTGTCTTCCCCTCTTCTTGATAAAAGTGTTTCTTTTTGTGAATCTATTTGTTTCTGGTAGTCAATAATATCCTGACAAAGTTGTTCATTCTGAAGGTAACCAAACACAACATTCCATTACGAAACTATTCAGAATAACAAAATTATATCCTCTAAATAGTGCTTTCAGAACATATCTTTAAATTCCCAAGATTTCACCACCCTTAAAGCCTCACCTTTTTCTTTAGACGTTTGTTCTACAGAAAAGGACAGGAAAACGGTAATTAGAAATGAGAAAGGCAATACATAATTAAAAATAATAATCAGAAACTAAAGAAAACAAAAAAAATTTAGGAAAACGATGTATATTATTTTGAATGACCAAAGAAAGTAAGAATACTAATTATCTACCAAAACAAAGAATATTTCAATTATGTTAGAAACTTAATTTCTATCAGAATAAACAATGTACAAACATTATTTGGCTCAGCAGAACCAAATGATAATCAGAATTTATAAGATTTCACAAATAAAAAACATTTTTAAAGCATCTGGGGTAAGAGAAAAAAGAATAGAAATTCAGTCATCTATTCAATTTGAAAACGAGCAAAGAATAGCTTATAGAACAAAACAAAACAAAAAAAGATTTACCCGCATAGACCTGAGATGAAGGTAATACGTAATGGCCTCACATTTTGCTTTGTTTTCTATTTCCCCGAGACAAAGTCATACCATAAAATCAGTTTGAAAACATCAGTTACTTAGAAGACTCCAGTCCTGGTTACAATATAAATTTATGTAAACTTTTTTAACAAGTACTTTTGTTGAACCACCACAACTACTAAAATTTTTTACCAACCTCTCTTCTTAATTTGCTGTTTTCATTTTCTGCCTCCTCATTTCGAAGAGCCAACTAAAATAGTAAAAAAAATAATAATAAGATAAAATTCAGAATTTTCTTTTTTTTTTTTTTTTTGAGACAAAGTCTCTCTTTGTTGCCTAGGCTAGAGTGCAATAGTGAGATCTCGGCTCACTGCAACCTCTGCCTCCAGGTTCAAGCAATTCTCCCACCCCAGCCTCCGAAGTAGCTGGAATTACAGGCATGCACCACCATAACTGGTTAATTTTTTTTATTTTTAGTAGAGATGGGGTTTCACTGTGTTGGCCAGGTTGGTCTTGAACTCCTGGCCTCAAGTGATCCGCCCGCCTCAGCCTCCCAAAGTGCTAGGATTTCAGACGTGAGCCACTGTGCCTGGCCATCAGCAGTAATTTAATATAAAGCCAGGTATTCAGCTTATCTACTTAAATTTTAAATCCTCTCTAATAAAGTAGAAAATGTTAAAGCTATAAAGGATTTAATATCAACCTAACACATAAATAAATGGTCAAAATTTTCAAAACTTAAGGATTTAAGAAGGATTAAACAGTTTCATTTTAAAGAATTAAAAAGAACACACACACAAACTTTAACCAAAGAATACAGAAACAACTTAATCTGCTCCCCCCAAAAAACCCCTAATAATTTTCTGCCCAACATCTTTATATTTCACTTTTCTATGTCATAACTAGACTATTATTTGCTCTCAGTGAACATAAATTACTTAGAAATAAAAGGCAATACAACACAATGGTTAAAAGAAGCAATCTAAAATCACACTGGCCTAGGTTTATGTCCCTCATCAACCAATTTCTAGTAAAGCATGAATGAGTTACTTAACATCTCTATAACTGAGTTTTCTAATGTAAGTTGACATAAGAGTTAAACAAAATGCATACAGAGTTCTCAGCAAAATGATCAGTGAATAGAATAGCAAAAAGTTATAAAGGATTTTCTTATCTACATATAACTGATTTCATTTGTGATTCTTGTTTCTCCAAACAGGCAAACATTATTATAAACATTATGATGCCTTTTTTCTCCTATTCTCCAAACCTCATTCCTCTTATGACCTTTCATTTTTCTGGTTCTCCTCTTTATTCAAGGAAATGATAGAATCACAATGGTATACAACAATATTTAAAAGTCTATAATAAAGAACCAAATGTAGTATGTTATCCTTGATGGAACTTTGGATATTGGAGGTGGGGAGACTGAAGGATATTATTGGGCCATTAGAAGAAATCTCATTATGGACTAGATAATGGTGTTGAATCAATATTAAATTTCCTGAGCATGACAATTATATTGTGTTCATTGTAGGAGAACATCTTTCTTTTTCAAATAGACAAGTTGAAATATTTAAGTGCAAAGTATCATATCTGCAATTAGCTCTTAAGCGACTCAGCACACAATGTGATTGAACAAACAACAGAGAAATATGTATGTGTGAAAATACTGACAAAAAGATAAAGCCAAAGTTGGCACAACATTAACAACTGGTGAATCCATATGAAGGGTATGTGGGTGGTTATTGTTTTTCTTTTTTTTTTTCCCATCAACTTTTATTTTAAGTTCTGGGGTACATGTGTAAGATGTGCAGGTTTGTTACATAGGTAAATGTGTACGATGGTGGTTTGCTGCACAGATCAACCCATCACCTAGGTATTAAGCCCAGCATCCATTAGCTATTCTTCTTCATGTTCTCCCTCCTTCTGACCCCTTGACAGGTCCCAGTGTGTGTTGTTCCTCACCATGTGTCCATGTGTTCTCATTGTTCAGCTTCTACTTATAAGTGAGAACATGCAGTGTTTGGTTTTCTGTTCCTGTGTTAGTTTGCTGAGGATAATGCCTTCCACCTCCATCTATGTCCCTGCAAAGGACATGATCTTGTTCCTTTTTTTTTTTTTTTCTTTGAGACAAAGTCTAGCTTTGTTGCCAAGGCTAGAGTCCAGTGGTGCAATCTCAGCTCACTGCAACCTCTGCATTCTGGTTTCAAGTCATTCTCCTGCCTCAGCCTCCCAAGTAGCTGGGATTGCAGGCATGTAGTACCATGCCAAGTTTGTGTTTTTTTTTTTTTTTTTTGTAGAGGCGGGGTTTCACCATACTGGCCAGGCTGGTCTTGAACTCCTGACCTCAAGTGATCTGCCTTGGCCTCCCAAAGTGCTGGGATTGCAGTCATGAGTCACCATGCCTGACCTCTCATTCCTTTTTGATGGCTGCATAGTATTCTATGATGTATATGTTCCACATTTTCACTATCCAGTCTATCATTGATAAGCATTTGGATTGATTCCATGCCTTTCTTATTGTGAATAGTGCTTCAGTGAACATATGTGTGCATGTATCTTTATAAGAAAATGATTTATATTCTTTTGGGTATATACCCAGTAATGGGATTGCTGGGTCAAATGATATTTCTGCTTCTAGATCTTTGAGGAATTGCCGCAGTCTTCCACAATGGTTGAACTAATTTATATTACCACCAACAGTGTGTTTCTTACAATCTTTATGAAGCTATGACATTTTTCAAAATAAAAAATTTAAAGAAAGTTTACAATAAAACACAAAGTACAATACAAATTTTAGAGGTTTGCCTATCATTATTATTATTCATTGAAAGTTAATAATCCCACTGTGTTCTGAATTGGGAAATTTTTACAAGAAGTCAAGAACTTAATGCTAAAGCATTTAATGCTCTAGATGCTTTTTCCCTTGTCTTCTCAAACGTCACACTGTGTCTCCTTTCCTGAGCTTTTCCTTGAAGCACTCTTCCTGTTTCATTGCTTTATTAGACATTTCTCAGAGATGTGCCTTATAATCACTTGATTTATGAATCACATGATTCATAAATCCTCATCATCTGCTCAGGGTCTCTTGTGAATTCCATATCCACAAATAACCCTTTTTGAATATGCCCAGAAGACCCTCAAACTCAACATCTACAAAACTGAAATAATCTCAAGCTTTCCAAATTCCTCTTGTGTTCCTCCTTAATGAATGGCACTATCTACCTAGTTAGTGGCCCAGCCCACAAAATTAGGCAGACTTTCCATCCTCCCTCTCCTCCAACAACCAATTACATTCACCACATCCAGTTACATCTACTTCTCTCACACTTGTCTTTCTCAGGCAAATGCCATCATTAGTGCTTCCCTGAATTAACACAAATGTCTCCTTACTAGCCTTGGCCCTTTTCTATCCACTCTCTACAAAGTACAGTAATATAGATCTGATCATGATGTCCTGTGCTCAAAACTCTTCATTGGCTTCTTTCAGGAAAAAAATCAAATTCATCAGGAACTGGCCCTTGCTTCTCTCTCCAGAGGATCATAAGAATTAAAACTTGGTAGGCAAGATAGCACAGACTCTTGAGTTAAGACTGTTTTCAAATCCTACCTTTACCATTTATAAGCTGTGCAACCATTGGCAATTACCCTTTCTCTGTCTCCATTTCTTCATCTATATCATGGTAGAAATGACAACTATCTCACATGGTAAGTATCAAATAAGCAATAATGAATTAATGCTTATGAAGTGCCTGGCACATAGTAAGAACTCTATGAAAGCTATTTTCACTTATATTTCAGTCAAAAAGAATAACTGTAGTTTCCTAAATACTCCAAACATCTCTTACCTCTAGGTCTTAGCAAATGCTGTATCTTCTACCCAGAAATGTTCTTTCCTTAACCACCATGTACATCCTCATTCCTCTTACCAGTCTAACTCTATTTCAAGTCTCAGTTTACAGATCACATCCTGTGCCTTAAGGCTGATTATGGTATCCCTCTTCAGAGTATGCCAGAACATAACCTTATCTATCTCCCTATCATATTATCACTATGTTATGCTTATTATTGACTGTGAATATTCTTGAGAACCAGAACAAAGTTGCCCACTATATCACTAGTAACTAGCACAGTCTCTGGTATGCTGTAAAGACCCAACAAAACTGAATGACTGGTTAAGGGCAAAGAAGTAATTGCCAAAGCAACCCATACCCATATTTCATCTAAAGGAATTGAGCAGCCAAAAAGGAACACAGATCACATATTGAAGTTTTCTCTGTGTGTGACTATGAATAAAGATAATACTCTAAGATAAAAATGGACAAGGTAGTTCTGATTACCTAAGGGTATGTGGTATGAATGATGGTAAGTCAACTGATACAGGTCTATATAGAGCAACAAAAGTCCAGAAAACCACAGACATCCCCCTAAGCAATTCTACCAGTGAATATTATAAGTTAGATCCTTTATGACTATTAAAAAATCCACAGGTCTGCTGTGTTTTGCAGAGTTAATTAAACAGATAATGCTCTAAGAGCTTGTTCCTAACATTTAAGTGGTATCAATCCATACTGTCTCTACCACATTGTTTCCATAGCTAACTTATATATGATTCTTTAAAATTTTAGAGTAAAATAGATACGTGAATGGGGATACTTTTCCTTACAAATCAATTTATGATACATTATCTTAAATAGCATATCATTGTTTTCTTAAAATGTATGACCCTCAACTTCTGAGAGAACAATGGACAAAATAAAATAAATGGAATATAACACAACAATGACTTAAAGGACACAAAGGTGGAAAATGTTTCTGAGTATAAGGGACAGGACAGCTACCACATGTAGGCACCAAATTTTACTAAGTTTACTAACAGCTCAGGTGAAATAAAAAACAAATAAATGTTAAGTAAATAAAACATTAAACAGGAAGTTAAGGTAAAAATAGGAAATTTTCTTCCAGGAAATACAAGTTGATCTGCAAAAAATCTTTTTTCCTAAAACTAAATTCAAGTGAACACTGCAAGAATTACTAGTTTATAACAAGGAATAACATGAAGTAATAAAAACTACGCATTAAAAATGTTATTTTAAAGATGTCATTTATAAACTACTGACATGAACACAACTTTTCAAAAACTATATATATATTATATATATATATATCTCACACATAAAATAAGGTACAACCAAAAACAAGATATTTAATTAACCATTATTGAATATATCATCAAAAGATTCATTTACAAATCTACTAATCATATAAATACACTGAAACAAACAAATATAACTTTTACCCAAAATAAGCTATGGCACTAGAAAGATCACTTCTTTGTGAAAATCTGTTAGTTTCTTGATATCAATCTTCCAGAAAAAAGCATTAATTTTAGGTAACAAGTTTGATGTACTGAGAAAAATGTACCTCCGAATATAAATAATTAATCTTCAAATCATACTCACTAGAAGTATCTGTTACATTATATTTTAAAATTGGTGATGACAAAATGAACAGTGATATAAAACCTTAGAGATAAGTGAACATCATTTTTCAAATATAACATACAATATAAAAATTGATATTGTTACCAATAACAAATAGCCAGGTAACTTGAACAGTGAAGATTCATGGAAAAAAAAGGTGTTTTACTTGCTCATTGACTTTCTTCTCTTTCTCCAACTCCTTTTCTATATCCTCCAATTCTCTATCTTTTTGTTCTAATTGCTTTGCAAGTTGGCGAATTTCATCACGTAAAAACCAAGTATCTCGTCCACCTGCAGACTGCTGAGCCATCTTAAAGTAATAAACCCAAAGTATAAATTAATCCCATTATATTTTGAGGTTCAAATGAGTCAAGAAGCAAATCATTATATTGACTTTAAATATTCCTTATACTTCAGCATAGATATTTAAAAACATATTAGCTTATTAGCTTAAGAACTTTTTTTTTTTTAATTTAACTTACTTAAACTTTAGGTCACAGCTAATAACTCCTTAAATTTTTCCTGAGCCACCCAGAGCTGCAAAGAACTGACTGTTAATCATTCTGTTGTAACCACTGGGCCACAAGTAACCAGACTAAACTGCAAAGGTTCCTGAGCCTCAGGGATCTGGAATCTGAGTACAAACCATCAGAACCTCCGCCCCAGTTAGTGAAGTTGAGTGCCTTAACCTGCCCTTTCTCTCATACCATGCACTATTTAGACGAGTGCTGTCCCATAGGACTTTCTAGCATAATGGACACGCTCTCTGTGCTGTCCAGTTCAGTAGCCACTCACTACATGTAGCTACATTTGGGCATTTGAAGTGTGGCTAGTGCAATTGGAGTACAAACCAACAGAATCTCCGCCCCCGTCAGTGAAGCTGAGTGCCTTTACCTGCCCTTTCTCTCATACCATGCACTATTTAGACCAGCACTGTCCCATAGGACTTTCTAGCATAATGGACATGCTCTCTGTGCTGTCCAGTTCAGTAGCCACTCACTACATATAGCTACGTTTGGGCATTTGAAGTGTGGCTAGTGCAACTGAAGGACTACATTTTTCATTTTAATTTTAGCCAATGTAAATATAAATAGCTACAAGTGGTTAGTGCTAGTGCTACCATATTAAACAGCTCAGGTTTTAGTTACCTTTAAGATTTGTAGCCAATTAAATCAATTTTACCTCATAGTCTTGTTAATTTAGGTCATGGCCCAGAACATCACATCATTTGGTCATGTAACATGTCCCACATTCATTTCTTCACCATATAGTTCTGTTACTCCTCTGCATTAACCAAACTGTTCTTACTCTTTCTCTCCTTCAAAAAGTACTCCATTGTGCTCTCTAAAATTCTCTTCCAAGATACATTAATATTTCACAACCTCAGATGCTTTACTGAATCCTCCTTTCCATCTTGGCTTAGCTGCAATTTGGATCCTTCAAGATACTAATGCCCTTGGAACTCTTTCAATTGGAAGATGCTCATTCTTTCAGATCCCATATACATTAGGGTCAGGAGAAGGTGTTGGTACTTCTAGGTTTACCCAACCTTGCAACTTCAGGTGATCATTCCTATCATTCCTCCATCATCCTAAGAAAACTTCAGCTGCTTTCTCACAAGATGTCCTGCTCTCTACTTACTCATGGTAGAAGCAAGCCACCAACTTCCCAATAACTCCGCAAAATGCATTGGGAATTTAAGCATGTGGCCCGCAGACATCTATCAAATGTACACCTAAGCAATCTCCACATAACTTTTGTTCTAATCTATTTTTTTTCTTGTTTCTTGAATTCACTATAGTCTCTCACTCCCACACCCACATCAGATCCTTGTCCAACCAGAACATTCTTTCAATTATTCCCACTATGCCTGTCCTTTGACCTCACAGGACACACTAATCCCTTGACTTCTCCCTCCCTATCCCTACCCTTCTGCCCACCCAACCCCAATCTTGACTTTCCTATCCATTCAGTTAAGACTTCACAATCGTCACTTCAACCACTTTTCTACCAATATCTTCAACTGTCCTACCCTCCTATTCTATAGCAGCTGCCTAGCTAAAGACTAACACAGAATTGATCCAACTCCATAATTCATTTAGTAAGTATTTATTCAAAGTGCTTGGCATCTTCCCAGGAGCTGAATATATAATCAAAAAACAATAGGTAATCCAAGTTCAGAGAGTTAACAAGTAAAAGAATCAGGACTAGAACTCAAATCTGTTTGACTCCAGATCCCCAACTCTCCAGTCCTTTCTCCAATGGATTTCAAATTTTATCTAATTTCATTAAAATGTGACCACACCATTTCCCACTCTTTTAAACAGATGAGGTCATCACCAAACTCTCAACTTCCAGGCATTATGCCTACAAACATAAAAGCGTCTATACACATTCACTCTTCCTCCCCCATCCATTCTTCCTCCTCTCCTAACACAAAGGAAAAGGGTATTCCTCCTTTCAAAGGCTGATCCATTTGCATTACATTCCTACCTTCTCAGAAGTCTCTATGTATTTTGTTCCTCAACAATATATTCATATTTTAGCCCTCAGCTTTGTCAAAAATTACTTCTATAACACCCTTTGGCAATTATTCCTCAAATGCCCACCCACCCTCCACCTCAGTTACTAGTAATCTTTCTGTATATTTCCCAAGACTGTAAGCTCCATTCAGCAGTTAACTGCTTTTTATTTTGTTCACAACCGTATGCTCAATCCTTAGTACAATATATATATAGCACATAATAGGCATGTAGAACATATACTGAATAAACAAATAACCATGATTACAATCATCCTTATCATTTTTCCAGTCAATAATAATTTTAAAATTTGAAAACAATTCAAAATAAAATTAATGACAATTACATCCTAGGGAATACAAAAAGACATACCTCCAGTTCATTTTCCAGTTTCATTACTTTAGTTTTTAATTGATTTTCTATTAAAAAAAAAAAAAGACAAATGTTTTAATTGATTAGTTACCACAGAACTTTTACATAAATTTTAATAACAAAATTAATTCTTTTAAAAGAGTCCATCATGATTATAAGGTAACAAAAAGTATTATACGGCAGATCCATAAAACAGGAGTCTAGAAATATGTATTATTAAATAAATGTTATATATTAAAAATAAATTGAATATATACAGTTTATAGAATTAAATTTTCTACAGCTTAATGAACAAATAGGAACTCATTATTTAATAACATAATAAACTTTTTCCAAGGTGCTTACCAAATTTTGCTTGTTCTTCTCCAGCTTTTTCTACTTCCTCCAAAGCCAGCTCTACTTCTTGAGCTTTCATCTAAACATTTAAAAAAAGGTTATTTCAATATGCCTTTAAACTGGAATGTAAGCACTGAAAATAAAAATTTTGTTTTATTATGCTCATTAGTGTCAGCAATGGCTGGCACATGGAGACTTTCAGTAAATATTTGTTGAATAAATAAATAATTTTTTCTCTCCTTTTTTTTCGCTTTTGAGATAGGGCCTCACTTTGTCACCTAGGCTGGAGTGCAGTGGCACAATCTCAGCTCACTGCAACCTCTGCCTCCTGGGCTCAAGCAATATTCCCATCTCAGTCTCCTGAGTAGCTGGGACTACAGGTGCATGCCATTATGCTCGGCGTGCCATCATGCTCGGCATGCCATCATGCTTGGTGTGCCATCATGCTCAGCAAATTTTTTCGTAGAGGCAAGGTCTCACTATATTATCCAGGCTGGTCTCCAACTCCCAGCCTCAGGCAATCCTCCTGCCTTGGCCTCCCAAAGTGCTGGGATTATAGACGTGAGCCACCATGCCAGGCAATTTTCTTACTTAAGACTACAATTTCTAGATTTTTAATAGCATGAAACATTTTTGATTCTCCCTTTTACCTCAAGTCCTCAAGTCTTATATCCAGTAAAGCAACATATCTCTTTGTAATGTTTTTCCACTACTTTTTTTCTGTTCCAATTGCTATTATTCTAATGCATAATTTCAGGTTTAAACTCCTCTATAATGTGATGTTTGCAAAGCTCCAATTTCCTTCAGTTTGTCCTATATAATAGACTCAGTTTTGCCTTCCTAAGGCCTGTTTTTGTACCTATCAACTGTGGTTCAAAAACCTTCATTGCCTTCTCAATTGCTGACAGCATAAAATACACCTTTAATGACCTCAAGAACCTATCTCAAAGTACCTACCCAAGATTTGTTTTCTCTACAGCCTGCTACAAACTTGCTGCACCACATTTCCTCAAATGTAAAGAATAAACATATTTCCTATCCTCAATATTTATTTATGGTAACCAACAGCTCTAGAATTCCCTTACTATCTTACCACTGCATTACCTTCCACTTACCTAAAACTACTCCTCAGTATTCATCCTCTGTGAAGTCTTCTGACACCTCTTAGATCACTTCCCCTCTTAACAAATCCCTATAGCAGTCATTGTCTGCATTTGTCATTTGGACCTCAGGATATATTTCCTTATGTTATTTTTCAACATACTCATTCTATTTCCCCTACATACCCTTTTAGAAACTTTAAGTAGAAACTAGCAATGTTTTACACACTAAAATACTTAATCTACATTTAAATATATTGCACTTTTGAGGGGTGATGTAGATATTACCAAGTATTTTCACAAAGATTACTTTACATAAGAACAGATTTTTATAGTTCCTCTAATAGCCAAACCTATCGTTAAAACCTACTACATACAAACCTTCATTAGTGACTGAGTAATTCTGAAAAGGTGTATCACATTTTCTTGCTTTTCACTTTTTAGCTCATTTACTTCCACCTAAGTAAACAGAAAAGCAACTGTTTTATATTTTATAACCTTTAAGCAAAATATAAGAACTCTTCCAGATTGTGACAATTAATAGTTGTTTCTGAAAAAAAAAAATTCATATTTTACTAATAATCATAAGTTAATGTATATATCTATTATTATTGACCAAGTAAGCACCTTGGATAAGGAAATCAATAAATTATCTGCCAGTTCTTCTTGACGGGGCAGGTCATCTGGGTCAACTTTCATTATTTCTTTCCAGTTTATATTAGGTGGCATCTTGAATTCTTTCACTGTGCTCCACCTCTGTAACAAAACAGGTGGATATTAGCATTTTCAAGGTACACAGCATTATTGGTTTTCTAATAGCTTTCATTTTTTGCAGATTATTTCATTATAACTTTCTTATGTTAGCAAAGAACTATGCCTTAGCCACAAAACAGACAAGTGGGCAAAATAGCCTTGATCAAAAATAGCAGTCGGCACAAACTGTCAGAGAGTGTAGCGGCTAAATAAAATGTGACGGCTTCCTTGCTAACACTAATCTAAGTTAGGACTAAGATTTCTGGGTCCCTTCCTCCACACCGCCTACCCACAAGGCGCGCGAACACCCTAATCCTGGCAAGCGCGAGGGTCTGTGGAAGGCTGACAATGATCCTTGATTTGGAGAAGCAGAATTGGGGCTGGGGGAAAAAAAAAAAAAAAGAAGCAGAAATTAACAATTGGAATGAGTGAAGTTGTGCGGCGGAAACCGGAACCGAAGTAAGGCAGGATTACGGATCCGAGGCTGGAAGGGACGGTGTAGCTGCGCTGCGGCACACGGGCCCTGAGGCTAAAGAACCTGAGCGTGGAGTGACTCGCTGATCCTGCTTACAGGGATCCACCCACCTACACCAAGCCTGGCAACCAGCGGAGGTCCCTCACTACCACAACCACCAAGCTGGACAGATCCCTATCGCGGTTCCACGCTGACTCTGGGTCCAGCCAAATGGTCCCCAAGGAAGCCAAAGCGGCAGCGGCTGCTAAGCGACACCATCCCTAACTCCGCCGGGGCCAGAAGAAGATCCCGGATGCAAAGAGAGCCTACAATTCACGACCGTGGGTGATGCTTTACGTTTAGATTCTCCGCCGGAGTCCCAGGACTCGGTGTTCAGGGTGATGAGAAGGCGTGGAACGAGGACTCCAAATCCCAGAGTGCAGATGTGCCTGAGGTTTGTGCATGCTGGGAACTGAAGTCCCTGAGAAGAGGAGGTAAGGCGCTCCCGGCGTGCAACGCGGAAGGCTGCGACAGTACCGGGGCGGCGGGGAAGGACCGAGAGGCGGGAGGCGCAGCGGCTGAGGCGCCTACGAGCTGGTGGCCTGAACGAGGTAGACCATGACTGTGGCTTTAGTGGCGTCACTCGCTGGGCCGCTCTTCATGAGGTTTTCCTAAGCCATCCCCTGCCGGAACCGCTTCCAGGTGAGGTCGAGCTGTCGGTCAGCGTATTGGGAGGAGTTGAGGGGAGCAGTCCTGGGTTGGAGAAGCTTCTGCTATTGGGGCCGTAGGGCCTGGCCCCATTCTGAAAAAGTGGAAACACCCTGCCTTCTCTTCAGGCGTTTGCAGGCGGCGTCCAGGGTAGTGCCTTCTGTAAGAAGGAAAAAACAAAAAGTTTTAGCCTTGTTTAGTATCAGAATCTGTCTTGGTAGAGTGAGAGCCGCGCAGCCGTGATCCTCGTTTGGGGGCGAGAGAAGAATTGACAAGAGGTCTCGGCATCCTCTGACCCCGCCCGCCTTACCTGTAGCACCATTCCCTTCGCGGATGATGGGACTTGATGGTTGTGGAGCTAGTATAAAGGAAAGGCTCTAGAGAGGAGAGGTTAGTGCTTGTCCGGGCCACTGCCGGGGGTGGAGGGAGAAGGTACCCGAGGACTCACCTGTACTATTGTCACTTGCTTGGTTACCTAGGGTGTCCTTCCATGAAAGCGCCTTCTCTGCTGTTTACCACGCTTACTTGTGCAAGTTTTGCTCATCCTGCTCATCTGCTCATAGCCATACTGGAGTGCGATACACCTCTAACTAACTTTCCTAAGAAGCTGTAGATTTAAATGTAAATGACATTTCCAACTATCTGTACCAGTGCTTCTCATCTTTCTTTCTTTCTTTTTTTTTTTAACGCTGCTTTAAAAAAAAACTTTACTATACTTGATGGTAAATTTTCCTTTCGAAAATAAGTAATGAATTTCTTTTTAAACTCCCAATTTGGGTAAAATAAATAGCTCAGTACAAAATAAAAATATACTGGTTTTGTGAGATAAATTTTAAAGACATTAGTTAGATTTATAGGAATGACAATTTTACTACTTTTCTGAAAGATTTTATGCCAAATACTATTCATTATCTTGTTTGTTCTTCCTTACAATCCAGTGAAATAGGTGCTTACGTTGTCCTCATTTTCTATCTACGTTAAGAAACTGAGGTTTGGAGAAGCTAAGTACTCTAACTTAAATAGTGTGATTGAACACAGATCTCTCTGGCTGGAGGACATATTCTTAACTTCTATACACCTCCTCAGACATTCTGGGAAACCAGTATTTGTGAAGTGCTTGTGCCTCAATCTTGCTGTTTTTATTAAATGTTATATTTTAATTTTGTACGTGTTTACTCAATTAATTTGAATTAAATATTCTTCATGTTCAGTGTTCTTAATTCATAATTTAACATGAGATGGTGTTTCTGGAAAGGGGTTCTGATCCAGACCCCAGGAGAGGGCTCTTGTATCTTGTCAAGAAAGAACTGGAGGTGCACACACCCCCATTGGAGGTGCTAGACTAAGGATTCTTATAGTTATTTCTTGATTATATGATAAACAAGAGGTGGGTTATTCATGAGTTTTCTGGGAAGAGGGTAGGCAATTCCTAGATCTGAGTGTTCCTCCCCTTTTTAGACCATATAGAGTAACTTCTTCACATTGCCATGGCATCTGTAAACTGTCATAGCGCTGGTGGGAGTGTCTTTTAGGATGCTAATGCATTATAATTAGTGTATAATGAGCAGTGAGAACTATCAGACGTCTCACCTTTCTCGCCATCTTGGTTTTGATGGGATTTGGCTGGCTTCTTTACTGCATGCTGTTTTATCAGCAAAGTTTTTATGACCTATACCTTGTGCCGACCTCCTATCTCATCCTATGACTTAGAATGACTGATATCCTGAGAATGCAGCCCAGTAGTTCTCACCTTTATTTTACCCAGCCCCTATTCAAGATGGAGTTGTTCTGGTTCAAATACCTCTGACAATGGTAGGAATGAAATTTAATAGTTATTGAGCACATGTTATGTCATACGCTATTCTTACTACTGTGTGTTTATTTTCATAATAGAAATCTATGTACTGTAACACCTTGTTTTTCTTATTGTTTTTTCATTCATTACAACTTATTTTTATGTATTCACTTATAAGTTTTGTTTTGGTTATCTGTATTACTCTTTTCTGCCCTTACTGTCACCACCCTCTTGCTCACATTCATAAACTCAAGGTGCCTGGTCTCTAATGGTAAATTTTATTTTGATTTTTCAGAAGCAAGAACAAGTTCATAGAAGTTAAGTAATAATTGATGAAGCTAAGATTGTAACCTAGATCTCAGTGACAATTGTAACTAAAAGCAAAATCTTACCTAAATTTTATTCTTTAACTCATTCTAACAATGTTTTTTATCTTGTTCCCTGTGCTAGGCACTGGGGATACAGCAGTGAACAAGTCAGCTCTGTTGAACAAGTCAACTAAGTTTGTATGCATTGTAGTCTGTTTGTACCTAACTGTGAATCAGGAAATTTAACTCAAGTTCTAGTTAAGTAACTCACTGTGTATTTTTGAGGAAAATTACCAGAAGTCTATTATTTTTCATCAGATTTTCTGCATCTGTCAGTTTTCATCAAGAGATGGGACTTATGTGACAATTTTGTAAGTGGCCTTGTTGTAAGAACACTTGTCTGAACCTGCCTTCTTTCTGCCCTAGGCTTTTGTGATCAGTTTTATCTGACCAAAATCACTTAATGAGAAAGCCTCACCTTTTATAATTGCTTACTTTTGTTCTCAGTAGCAATGAATTTATATTCCTTAGATGTTACTTCTAGTTCATTTTTGCTGACTTACCAAGAAAAGTCATAGTAGCTTACTTCTCCAATCTCTAAAACAAAGCATGGCTGTTTTATATTCATTGTGTATCCTAAACATTTTGTTTTGCCTTATTTTCATGGCAAATTAAGCCATGGTTAATGACTTAATTCACACTGACTCCCTACTAATCTTTCCAGTTTCCTCATGTTGAAGGAAGACAAGTGTCTGCTTGCTGTGCACTCAGATAAGGTGAACATAAAGTAGCTACCTGTGGAGATATTTAACATTTTATTTGTAGCTGTCTGCTTAAGAACAAAAGGAGAGGCAGTTTCTTGCATGACTCAGCTTTTACCCTAATTTTTTCTTTAGGCATAATGAATTGGGATCCCAAGTTTTATTTTCCTTTCACATTTCCAATTGCACTTGGATTTTGTGCACGTATATAGTAACACCCCATTTTTGTAAGCAAACAGAAATCAGTCATCCCATCCACTTAAACTGCATCTGTGAGTCTGCTTCTGTGCCTAGGAAAATTAGAAGTTCTCACAACTAACAAGAATAATGTGTTACATGTTTACAATAATGGCCCCCAGTGAGTCATGTCCCCCTGGATCTATGCCTTTGTGTAAATCTCTTCCTTCCCTGCAACTCTACTTTGCAGGTGACTCTTGAAATTAACCTGAGATGACACCACAACTGAGTTCATAATATGCTCTCTCTCCCTTTCTCTCATATTACGCTCCCTTGGGGAATATTAACACTTCTGTTATCTTGGCCCTTTTGTAACTATCTTCCCCGTTGATTCAGGATGTACCTTGCTTAAATGATAATTTTTAAAATATGCATTAAATAGAGCCTTATAAAGAGCTTGTACATTTGATCCTTGCCCTCCTATTGTCCTGAGATCATCATTTAAGAAGCCCAAGCTAAGCTATTAGAGAATGTGATAATAAGTAGCAGAGACTAGCTTTCAAAGCTGAGAAATCTACCCTTTAAAAGCCATCCAGCCCTAATCAAGCCACTGGATAACTATAAGCACATGAGTGACCCCAGGCACAACTAAAGAAGAATATATACATACCTATATGTTTAGATATATATATATCAAATAAAGATATATCAAAGAATTGAATTATTTTGAATGTATTCATTTTTAAGTACTTCAGATGCCTAACTTAAGGAAAACTTTCTTAATACTTGAACTGATTAAATTTAGAAAATAAAACTAAAAACTATAGCAAATCTCAAGTTCTTATAAAAATTCCAATACTATTTGTGTATTTAGCTAAATTATTATGCTTTTCAACTGTAGTTGTGAATCCAGAAATTACATAGTAGTTTAATATGTTTATTATGTTTAATATGTTTCTTATACATATTATTATATATTTTTAAAATTATAGTTATACAGCTAATATATCAAAGTCTCCAGGATGACAGATTCTCTTAAAGGTTGCAATTACTCTAAAAAATCAGATGCATAATTTAATATTTTTATTATGCATATTATATATTTTTAATATTTTTAATTATTTAATTTATTTTAAATTATTTTCATGCATTTAACAATAATTTAATAGCTAATGTATCAAAGTCTCCAGGATGCTAGATTCTCTTAAACATTGCAAATATTCTAAAAATTAGATATATACGTTGTTCTCAAGTATAACTTTAAAGTATTGAAACCACAGGTTTAATTTACTTTTTTCTTCTATTAGTTTTAAACTTTCCTGTAGTTAGAACATTTAACCAAACAACAGTTTGTCACCCCAAGTGAATTGATGTTACCAAACCAGTGGCCTGAGATTATTTATGGGAAGAGAGATTTCTGACCTGTACACAAAACTTGATTTTTACCTACCCAAAGATAGATATCCTGAGTTGTTCCATTTGGTTTTTCTAAATTATAACATGTCTA
This sequence comes from Papio anubis, assembly GCF_008728515.1. NCBI lineage: Eukaryota > Metazoa > Chordata > Mammalia > Primates > Cercopithecidae > Papio > Papio anubis. The sequence continues at coordinate 82,521,529 of NC_044984.1, forward strand.
TATAGCTGTCTTATATTGGATCCCATTTCCTGATTTCTGTATCTTTGTTTTTTAATATACTGCTACATTTTAGTAGTGTACCTTTTCTCTGAGTTTCTTGAAAAGGAACATCAGAGGTAAATTTTTTGAGACCTTTAGTGACTTAGGTTTTTATTCTGCTTTCCCATGTGGGAAATTTAGGTTTATGAATATAGAATTAGTTTAGAAATCAATATTCCTCAGAAGTTTGAAACATTACTCTTTTTTTGTTTTGGAAGGGAATTTTTTGTTTTGTTTTGTTTCTAGCTTACAGCATTTTGGGTGAAAAAAAAAAGATTTTTGATTCCTGATTCTTACTCTGGAATTTTTATTTTTTATTTATTTTTTTTTATTCCAGAAGCTTTTAGAATCCTAACTGTTCGCAATGTTGCAAAGTTTTATGGAATTTTGTGCCCAGTAGAAAAGGGATGGAGGGTCTCAACCTAAAATATATGGACAGACTTTTTTTTACTTAACCTTTATTTTCAATATGCTGCCTTTTCCCTGTTATCAGAGACTCTATGTTTTAAATAATCCACAGAGGAAATATCCAGTTTTCTGCCTTGGAATAGGAGAGAAGGTTACTTGGCTGTATCCAGTAAGAGAGGGGGCTGACATAGTGTCCCTGTTATCAGAGACCCTATGTTTTACAGAGGAAATCTCCAGTCTTCTTCCTTGGAATAGGAGAGAAGTTTACTTGGCTTTATCTACTAAGAGAGGGGGCTGAGTTTTAACAGGTGATTAGCTTATGCTTCTTAAAAGTGGATGGCATTTTAGCTGAGCTTTTCTCTGGAGAATTAATATGCAATTACTTACCTACCTACTAAAATTAAACTTATTTGGAATAAATATGTTCCTTATTTTATCTTTATGATTTTTTTTCCAGTTTTTGTCCAGAAGTGCTTATAGAAAAGATGGCTGATATTAACCTAAAAGAAATAACCTTAATAGTAGGTGTGGTTGCTGCCTGCTATTGGAACAGCCTCTTTTGTGGTTTTGTTTTTGATGATGTTTCAGCAATACTGGATAACAAAGACTTGCATCCATCTACACCTTTAAAAACTTTATTTCAAAATGACTTCTGGGGAACCCCTATGTCTGAGGTAAGTATTTATATATTACTTGTACATGTCTCAGATTTTGAAATATTCTGGTATTTTATTACTTCTAATTTTTTATCAACATTATCATCACAGCAATTACAGGTTTTTAACCCTAAAATTGTTATATGAAACGTAACATGTTTGTAATAAATTGAATAGGAAGCTGAGGATGAGGTTATCTTCTTTAGAGCAGTACTTGATTATTTCTTTGCCTGTGTACCTTGGCGCCTGCTTTTTTTTTTCTTTTTTTTTTTTTTAACTTTTATTTTAGATAGAGGGCTACATGTATAGGTTTGTCACGTGGGTATATTGCGTTATGCTGATGTTTGGGGTACCGATCTGTCACCCAGACAGTGAATATAGTACCCAATAGGTAGTTTTGGCTTAACTTCTTAAAAATAATATATATTTATGTGAAAACCAAATGTATAGGGAGAGTAATAGGTGTAATACATGCCTATTTCTTGCTAATTGACTTTATTTCTCTTTTTTCTGTGTTATGAGTAAGGCAAAAGAGATGTGATATATTTCAACATTTTAAAATACAGCAACTTCAATATAAATAGATAAGACTTTAAGGGTAAAAATAGTAAGTACACATATTGCCAATTTCTCTTGCGGAAAAAGTGGTTATTACAAATTTTGAATCTTTGTCCTATCTCTTACATAATAGTTATTTAGGTTATATATTGAGAACCTGAAAGTTTAGTTCAATAGTTTAATATTTTATTCATCCATATGTCTATATGGTTCATTTTTATGAGGGTATTTTTACTGTTTTGAAGGTCACTCACTGTTAAACTGTTTGGGATTAAATCCTTATCAGCTTGATATCATATAGAATGGATTCTAATTTTAGTTATGTCACATACTAGCTGTGTGAAATGCGTGAGAATACATCTTTCAGATGGAAAGTCATTTTCCTGATCTGTAAAAGAGGATAATTCCTTTCCAAAATAAAAAAGAGAGTAATGCTTCAAATTTCTGAGGGATATTGATTGCTAAACTAAAATTCTATATTAATAAACCTAAATTTCCCAGGTGGGAAAGTAGAATAAAAACATAAGTCATTTAAGTCTCAAGTAATAAGTAAAGTACTTTATCTACAGTACCTGGAACATACATATTGAATAAATTGTTGAAACATAACATGTAACTCTCGGCAATGTTAACGATATGTTTCTCGGTCATTGTGGCCTCTTTCCCCATTCCCCAAATTTGGAAGGCTCTCAAGGTGAGGGATGGAATCTTTCATTCCTCTGATCACAAGCACATATACTTATTTTGTCTTATTTAGTAAGAAGACTTTATTTGCCTTTTTGTTCTCACCCAATTCTAGCTTTTGAAAAAAAATCTTTTGATAATAAGGAGGAAAATATGGCCCTATTATACATTATTCTAGACAGCTTGTCCTCCTCTATACCTACCTTTGATCTCCAGAGACCCTCAGAACTATGTGTCCATTCCCTCAATTTATGCTAGTATCTGTTATGATTTTAGTCATAATGTTGAGGTTTTGAATTGATAGTTTAGCTGGCCATATTAAATGGTCTTATTTTCTAGATTAGGCTATTCTCGTATTGCTATAAAGAAATACCTGAGACAGAGTAATTTATAAGAAAAGAGGTTTTATTGGCTCACAGTTCTACCGGCTGTACAAGAAGCATAGCAGCATCTGCCTCTGGGGAGGCCTCAAGAAGCTTCCAGTCGTGACGGAAGGGGAAGCAGGAGCAGGCACTTCACATAGCAAAAGCAGGAACAAGAGGAGCAAGGTGGGAGATGCTACACAGTTTTGAACAGCCATATCTCACAAGAACTCATTATAGCTAATATAGTACGAAGTGGGGTGGTGCTAAACCATTCATAGGAAATCCACCCTAATAATCTAATCATTTCCCACCAGTCCCCACTTCCAATACTGGGGATTACATTTTGATATAATATTTGGGCAGGGACACACACACATCGCATACCATGGTGTCAGTGATCCCTGATTTTCTCAGCTGTGTAGATTGAAAATTTGATTTTGTTCAGAAAGCCCATAAGCAGACGGACTAACAAGAAGACTCATAATATGTTCTGACAGAATGGATGAACAAACTAGAATAACAGTTTATTAAGAGTGAAGAGTGTGGTTTCCTTGTGTTTTCTAATGGGCATATTCTCTCCCTGAAGGCAATTGTGACACTAGGAAAAAATTATTCTGGGTAGTTCGTAGGTGTCATAGATTTCGTGATAAGCCTGGAATTAGCATATTCAAAGATCTAATCGTTGATATCATCAATTAATGATAGCCTAGAAGATACGTGTCCACGTGTATCTTACACGAATTTTTGTGCCAATGTAGGTCTTAAGAACACATTTTGGGCTTAGGACATTCTCCTAAGCCATATGAATACTGCCATATTAGGGGTCTTTGGATTCCTGTGAACCTCTCAGTGTTTAGATTATCTCTTTAGTAGGCTTATGCTATAGATATGTGCTACTCTATTTATTGATAGTTCATTGGATCCCAACCCTGACTGCCATATTAGAATTTGCCTGGGGCATTTAAAGAATGAAAACATATTACCAAGGCTCTGTCCAAACCTGTTATTTCAGATAATCTCAGAGTGGGATGTAGGTATCAATATTTTTGTCTTATTTTGTATGTGTGTGTGTTTAGTTGTTGTTTTATGTGCAGGGGAGGGTGGGGCTTTTTGTTTAAGTCATCCAGTTGATTCTTTGGTATAGCCGTGGCTGAGAGCCAGGGGACTGTAATGAGCCACCTTCCTCTGGCATTTGGCCTATAAAGTAGCTTGTGCTAAGGTAACTTCTGCAAATATTTTATCTCGTTATGATTTTGCCATCCCTCTATTGAGATTCACATTAACAGGGAACTGTTAGCTTATTCGTTCATTATACTGTTGTATATTTTTGTTGCCAACTAATATCATGAGTAATTTTTTTAAAGAAAAAATTATTAAATTATTAAAGTATTAAAGTATACCCAAAAGTAATAATGATTTGAATTGTTTTTTCCATAATGGCCCTAGGTGTTTTCACAAAGTAAACTTGATACCTAATGGACTGATGATTTGTCACAGTGGAATCTGAAATAGATCCGTAATGAGTTATGTGAATAATTGGTTATGTGAATAATTGGTTATGTTAATAATTGGTCTGTTAGTTGGTCATCACCTATAGTATATATATGTCTAATAGACCTAACTGAACAATTGTGTGTACTGCAATTCAAAATACATATTCCCTTCTACTTTCTGAGTTCATCCTTTCATCTGGAATATATGTTCCTTTGTAGCCACAGTGACATTTCAGGTACTCAAAGGGTTTCTAGAGTCCTTTTCTACTTTCTGGTACAAATCGTGTCAGTTCAATACAGTGCCTTAAAAATAGCTTTATATGCTTGAGATGAAATTTGAAGGATATAAAGGAATTAGTCAAGCAGGAAAGAACGTTTTAAGTAGATAGTACATCATGGAGTATATAGTCAGTACAGAGATACTAAAATGTTCCTAATTTCAAAATGTGATTTATTCTTTGTGTTTCCTAATGTTCCCTAGTAAGGATGAACAGGCTTAAGTCTACTTGTGTGCCAGAAAGTTACAGCAAAATACGATAGGAAGTAGAAGAGCAAAGAAGCTGAATATGGATGCCTATATTAGTCTGTTTTGCATTACTATAAAGGAATACCTGGTAATTTTTAAGGAAAGATGTTTATTTGTCACATGGATCTGCACACTATGGCAAGCATGGCAACAGCATCTTCTTGGCTTCTAGTGAGGCCTTGAAAGTTTTATTCCCTGTAGAAGGTGAAGGGGAAGCAGGTGTATCACATGGTGAGAGAGGGAGCAAGAGAGAGAGGAGGAGGTTCCAGGCTCTTTTAAGCAACCAGCTCTCACATGAACTCATTACAGTGGGGAAGACACCAAACCATTCATTAAGGACCCACCCCCAATGACCCAGACATCTCCCACCAGGCCCAACCTTCAACATTTCAACCTCCTCACATTTCAGCATGAGATTTGGAGGGGACAGACATCCAAACTATGCCAATGCCCTTTGTATAAAACTACAAAAAAATAGCATGATTAATATTTTATATATATTTGAACTGTGTGTTTTATTCTTAAATCTGGTTTGGTTTTGTGTTAGGGAAAGAAGTATTTCTGATTAAATGTAACTTATAATTTAAAAAGAAAGTCAGTACTTCACATGAAATTTTATTTATTGCCAAAGGAGAATACTACAAGAAAGATGTCTATTTTCATATTCTAAGAAAGTTTTTACTCTTGTATTACTCTGTAATTTGGGAATTTCTAGTTTAATATATTCAGATTTATACATTATGGAGATTTTTTTCATAAAACAACTAGACAGTACCTTTTTGAGTCATCACTATTTTAATTGAACTGGTAAGCATTCTGTTCTTACATTTCCTTTTGAAGATCTAGCCAGTAGTTATATCAACTTTTGTATTGCTAATAGATATGGAGGCAGGCTTTGGAGAGAATCCTGTGCTTAACTTAACCAATGCCGGCATTGTCTTACTTTTTTAAAAAACTGTTATATTAAAGAGGATTAATAGTCAAATGTCCTTTTACTGTTAGTTCTCTGACCACTGTAAATCAAGGAGGAAATTAACCTTGTTTGTGGACTAAGGAAATAGAAAAACACAGATTATAAAATTCTATTTTATGTTTGTGTTACTCTTAGGACATTTCATATTTTATTGTTATTTCTCAGTAAAATGTAGATATTGATATCTTTAATGGTAAATGCAATGATGAACTTCTGTACCCTGTTGGACCAAGGTACTTTAATAATCACTGATTGTTTTTTCCTTTTAGGAGAGAAGCCACAAGTCTTACCGTCCCTTAACAGTATTGACATTTCGCTTAAATTATTTGTTAAGTGAACTAAAACCAATGTCATATCATCTCCTGAATATGATTTTTCATGCTGTGGTTAGTGTGATATTTCTCAAAGTATGCAGACTTTTTCTGGACAACAAGAGTAGTGTGATTGCTTCTTTACTTTTTGCAGTGCACCCAATACACACAGAAGCAGTAAGTAAAACTATGAATTGATTTGTTTTCTTTTTTCTTTTTTACAAATCCTGCACAGTGATTATAATGGTATATATTTTTAAGAAAAAAAATATTAACCCTGACTTTAATCCAAATATTTGAAGACTGTTAAATTCGTACAGTTAATTCTTAACTTTCTAGTACACAAAGTCTAACTTCTTACTGTGTAAAATTTTTAAATTTAAAATTTTTGAAACATAAACATTTTTTCATTCAAGAATATAAAATCTATTTAGAAATATATACATGCATATAGTTCTTTGCTCACTTTTTTAAATAAAGAATTTCTAAGGACTTTTTAAAGTTTATTGTCTTTTTAAACTTTAGTTTTCGGATTTATGAGGTATAACTTTTTGGATTTATGATGCCTTTGTATATTAAGAACTTCATATTTTAAGAAAATATGTAAGAAGTACTTAAGTTCTAGATATTCTACCATATTTAAATGGTTACCATTGAAGAAAGCTGGATAAAGAGTACACAGGATCTCTCTGTACTAGTTTTGAAACTTCCTATAAGTCTTATTATTTCAAAATAAGTTACAAAAATTATAAACTGTTAAGAGTCACTAATAAATTTCTATTTATGTAAGATTCACAAATTCACCACCTGAGGGCACCAAAAGAATGTTTAAGAAACAAATGTGCACTTGAAAAGTTATGGAAATTAAAGTATTTTTACTATTATATATAGTAATTTTTCAAGATATTCTTTATTAATATGGACCCCCTTCGTTTTTCTTTTCTAGGTAACGGGAGTTGTTGGAAGAGCAGAACTTTTGTCATCTATCTTTTTTCTAGCAGCTTTTTTATCATATACCAGATCAAAAGGACCAGACAATTCCATAGGTACGTGTCTAACATTTGATTTTTTTTAATAGTGCTAAAACTTGATTAAGGAATTTTTATTTACTCCTAGTGCTTCTTGTAATACATTATATACCACATTTGGGATTTATCTTTATATATTGTTTTACTTTAGCGTATGTGAAAATATGAAATATGTAACATTGCTAGTATTTAGGAAGTTTGTGTATAATTTATATTTTTATCATGAGTTAATAGATTTTATATGATCTAATTTTAAAAACCAAATAACCTTAGAGTAGAGGAGTTTTAGAGTTAGTCCTGGTTCCATCTTCTGTTATCTATAAATGATATAGATACCAGTATTTCAATTGTCTTTGGATAAATAACACCTGGTAGACTGTGATATCGTTTAGGCAAGGTTAAAAGCCTCCTAGAATATAACTTTTATTGTGTGTTGATCACAGCTATTTACTGAGCTCCTACCTTGTGACCTACCCTGGAAAGTGCTTCGTATACATTAGCTCATTACTCTTAATGATGCCTGGCATTATCAGAAAACAAGTTCCAGGCAATAAAAATGATTTTTTTAGAGTATGGGCACAGTGGGCGCAAACCTTTAAGTTCTTGGGGAGGGGGTGGATTTTCTCACTGTAGTTCCAGGGTACTCATGACAAGAAGCCTCGTTTTATGTGTGGAAACTGAGGTTCAAGAAACACATGATTTACCCAAACAACTTAGAGTGTTCTGGATTTGTAATATAAGTAGGGTTGCCTTTGCTGCTCTGCATAATGCCTTCTTAAAACAGTTTGAGTGTCCGCATAGCATAATAGTTAAAAGCATGGACTAAAGAGTCTGGTTTCAAATTTTAGCTCTACTGTTTATTTACTTGCTCCATTCACTGTAATACATCAGGCAAATTAACCTCTCTGTGCTTACATTTCTTTATCTGTTAAATGTGGATAATAATAGTCCCCTACCTGTGCAGTCCATCATGTAGTAAGAGGTACTTTAGTAACTAATATGGAATTGCAAACCAATATCCTCTTTAAGTACCATCCTCACCAAAACCTGAATGGTAAAGCTAGAAAATACTGTGGCCTACTGGATTATAATTAGGCTCTCGATTACCTGTCTTATCATATCTTCTGCCGTTCTTGCCCTAGCTGTCTTCACTCTAGCTAGATAGACCTTCTTGCTGTTCTCAAACAAGCAGAGCACCCACCTTTATACCTGCATTTCCCATTATTGAATTTTCTTCCCTTAGATCTTTATGTAGTAGTCTCATTTATACACTACTTTTTATTATCAGACCTCAGCTTAAGTATTCTGTCTTAGAAAAGCCTTCCTTGTTCTAACTGAAATAGCTTTTCACCATATTATATCTTCTGTTCCAAATACTTGTGCTTGGTGCTTTTTAATGATTTCTTATTCTTCACAATTCTAATATCTTGCCTTATTTCCTTAAGAATTACTTACTTGGGCTGAGTGCAGCGGTTCACAACTGTAATCCCAGCACTTTAGGAGGCTGAGGCGGGTGGATCACATTGTCAGGAGTTCAAGACCAGCCCGACCAATATGGTAAAATCCCGTCTACTAACAATACAAAAATTAGCCGGGCATAGTAGCGGGTGCCTGTAGTCCCAGCTACTTGGGAGAATGAGGCAGGAGAATCACTTGAACCTAGGAGGCAGAGGTAGCAGTGAGCCAAGAACACGCCACCACACTCCAGCCTGGGCGACAGAGGGAGACTCCGTCTCAAAAAGAGATCGCACCACTGCACTCCAGCCTGGGCGACAGAGGGAGAATTCATCTCAGAAAAAAGAATTATTTGAAATTCTTGGTTTGTCTCTTTAAGTAACTCTGATTCAGTAGTATATGTTATTATGTTTGTTCTCTCTGTTTTATGATTGTTGTATCCTTTAGATATTTAGTTATTTTGGCTGTGAGCTCAAGCCACGTGTTATTCTAAAGTTATAAACCACTGTGCCTGTTAAAGGAAAGGCCAGGGCCACTCTTTGGTCAACCTGTGAGTCTGAAGGGATGAAAGGAATTATAAACCAGGATGTAAAGTTCCAGGTTCCGCAGAACTACTGTGGATCACTGTTTTTCCTACCAGTACTACTAGGCACGCTTTCTGTTTTCTTTAAGAGAATCAGCATTAAGGGGCCAGTGTACCATCCCTCTGCATTTAAATGGTAGCTCTGTGGAAGTTACTGCCTAGGAGTGATTGGTTGGTTTGTACCCTTTAAAAAATGTCTACCTCTTACCCCATCAAGACTTCTGAAGTGCTCTGCTTTTACCTCTGGAGCACCCACTAGCCATTGTAGCTGTGGATTTCTGCAGTAATGGAGCAGATAGTGATCTACTCAAAGCAGCCAGGAGAGGATAGAACAAAAGTTAAAAAAAAAAAATTCTTACTCTTATCTTCTACCTTAAATGTAATCCCTCATAACACTCACAGAACCACACATGCTTAAAGTAACCTTGAAATGCCAAGGAGGTTTTTTGTTTTTGTTTTTATTAAAAAAAAAAAAAATGTGTCTTAGAAAGTATTTTTCCCTCTTACTTATCTTTTTCTAGGGTTGATTTTTGGGGAAGGGACCACAGATCAATCTAGTTCACCATTTGACCAAAACAAAAACAGGGTAATGTTATTTTCTATACCTTTAACTTGCATTTCTGAAAATACTAATTTCTAACCTGAAAATACGTAGTTTACATTTTTCTTTTGTTTATTGCTTTCTCACAGTAGAGTGTGACCTTCATTAGGGTAGGTAACTTTTTCTCCACTTTTTGATCTTCATTTCCTAGAATGATTCCTAGTTTACAGTAGGTAATTAGTATGAGTATATTGAAGAAATAAGCAAGTGAATGAATGTAATATATTTTAAATTCTAATTGAAAAAATACTGAAATCTACCTTGGACCTCTCTTTATCCTCTTGACCACTGTGATACTTTGTACTCTTAGTAATTTTACCTTTGAAGCCACAGTTTCCTCATCATCTTTGTATTCCCTGTTGTATCTAGTATACATTGGCCTGTGCAAAGGTTTTCAAGTTGTAATTATTTATATTCATTTTTACTTCTATATTATTCATGTCCCATACCCCTTTTGTAAATATGGTCATCCAATTTCAGGGCCTTCATACTTGATTTTTTATTACTTTAGGTTTCTGCTTAAATACCCACTTAAATGTCATCAATATCACTACTCATCTTTCCCAGTGGTGCTATTTTTATTTCCCTTCATTCTCTTCTTTTCTTCTTAACACTTACACTTTGTCACCATTTGACAGTATATCATACTTGTCTCACTTCCCTATACCCTTGAAATGTAGTAGATACTTAAAATAACTGTTTGAATAAGTGATGGATGAAGATGTGTTTCTTTACATATGTAGAGTTAGTTTAGAAGCCTGTATTTTGAAATGGGAATGGATTTAAGTGTCCTTAACTTATTTACCAGATGTACTTGTTTTGGACAAAATCACATGTAGTAACTTTTAACCACGGTGATCTGATTGTAAAAGTGTTTATATAGTCATAAACTCACTAGAGGCTGAATAACTGAAGTGATTGGTTTCAGTAAGGCATTTGCATTTATTACTCTTAGTTGGTGAGATTGAATTCAAGGTTATAAAAGGTAACTGTTTGCTTTTTCTTCCTTGGAGTAGAAATACAAATTACTGAGAAGCTCTGAATTTAAAATCAGAAGAACCATGAAGTCTTGGTCTCCTTATTCTTTGTTACTTTTTAAAAAAATACCTCTACAATTCTTTCCTCATCTTAAAAATGGGTATGATGGCCGGGCGCGGTGGCTCAAGCCTGTAATCCCAGCACTTTGGGAGGCCGAGACGGGCGGATCACGAGGTCAGGAGATCGAGACCATCCTGGCTAACACGGTGAAACCCCGTCTCTATTAAGAAATACAAAAAACTAGCCGGGC